>NW_023396678.1:0-198444 GCF_011125445.2 Fundulus heteroclitus | reverse complement strand
CAGGTGTGTGAGTGAGGTTCCCATGACGACGGAACTCTGAGGGCCAGAGCTTAGACGCTCCATTGAGATACAATGGCAACTTTTCATCCTCACTTCAGTGGCTGTGATTAATGTAGAAATATGAACTTTCGCACAGTCACTTCCCTCTTAACATTTTAAATTTCCTTCCATTGTGACTTTCAGCCATGGTGTCAGTTTTCTGTGCCATTTTTGGATCAACCACTTATGTTTCCATAATGCGATGCCCCTATATGGATGCTACAGTGTAGCCAGATGGAAAGTGCAGGCTTTGCATGCAAGAGGTCGTGGGATTGATTCCCGGTATGGAAAACTTGGAGTTTTTGTATTATAATCCTCACAGTGTGAATATCAAAACATGTGTTGCTGATCCCATTGAATTTTTTTGTACCACCCCGCCATTTTGAGTTACCATGGCAACGTTATAATGACGTTTTTTCCCTATTTGAGGCACATCCCAGTACAGGATTTGGGACCAAACTGACAGAGTACACTCAACCCAGTGATACCATACACACCATCTTACGGCTAACGTTAGCATGTTTGCTAACCGGAAGTAGCTCTAGAAGCCTGTACAAACTTCTGCTTGACATTTGGTGAATTTTAGGATTTTCTCCCTTTTAAGGCACTTCTCAGTACAGGATTTCAAACCAACATAACAGAGTAACATCACCCGGTGATAGCTGAACACAGCCATGCTAGCGGCTAACCATTAGCATGTTGCTAACCGGAAATAGCTTTAAGGAAGGTCCTACCAACAGCTGCTTAGCCAGATTTCTTCAACCTTTACAGACAGAGAGGGCTGTAGCTGTCAGTGAGTCTCCTGACAACGCTGCTAGCAGAGGCTCCTAGGAGTCCATTGACTAACATGGCACCTTTCAACAGCCGCTGCGAGGGCTGTGAGACCGTAGGAACCTGAAATTCGCAGTGTTACTTCCTGTTTGCTATTTCTGACGGTACGGTACGCACCAAGTGGCAGGCGCCTTGCTAAATTTCTTCAGAAATTTTTCTAGTAGGCGCCTGCCATAGCATTTGCAATGAGGAGGCAGTGCTGTGCGAAGCACAGCACTGCCTCCCATGCAAATGCATGGAGGCACCTATTACTATTCACCTCTAAAACGGACTATTTATTATTCTTTACTTCTTCTTCCGTCACGATTAATGCGTTCCGAACTGTAGCGGTGCACCCCCACAATATAGGTATCAAAACCTGTGGCTCGATTACGAGATGTGTGCTACTACTTTTATTGGGATTTCGAGTTACCATGGCAAACATAATTAGCGAAAAACCACCCCCAAAAAACCCATAGGAATGAATGGAGTCGGGTAGAAAGAAAGCTTCAAAAAAGCCTCCAAATGACCATTTTCAACGCTTGTACTGTGTTGTCATGCTTTCACCTACGAACAGCCGTTTAACTTCCAGTTTGTAGATATATCTGTGAACTACTCAGAAGTGAAAACGGCATATGGATATTTTTATCGTCTCTTCACAGTAACTCCTCAAAGCTCATGTCCAAAAATCAGCGAAATCATCGTTTACAATGAAAGTCATGACGGAATTCTCCAACCGCTAGAGTGGGCCACTCTAGCTTTTTTAAAGATTTCAAAACTCCGAACAACTTGTCCTTACTCACTCAATTTTCACTCTATGTAGACAAATTATACATCAAAACGTAGGTATTTTTGTCTGGATTCGGGAAATGTAACCCTCATTGGTGTGGCTTTTATAGATTTTTCGTAAATCACCTCAGACCGACACAAACCCGAAACCTCCCCCATTCATTTCCTATGGAGCGGTTTTGAAAAATGACGTCTGGAAATCCAAAACATCACATGTTTTCGCATCGTCACTACTCCTAAAACCGTTTTATGTACAGGAATGAGACTTGCACACATGAATGTCCCAACCCTTCTGGCACTCAAGAAAAATGAATTTTTGTGGATAACTGTTACGGTTTTTCCACAGGAACAATTTGTTCGGGAGTAGCGAATGTGCAAAATCCTGAAATCGCTTTGGAGCTGCATTTTCCCACATCATCCACTTTTTTACAATCGTCGCTGTGCCTACACCGATTTTTGTAAAAATATGAAAATGATCTACATGGTCATCAAAAGCCTGCTGATACTCACAGTGAAAGAATTATTTTGATATCTCTTATACTTTTTTAGCCAGAGCGATTTGTTCGGGACCATTTTAAGAGGATTTCTGAAATTTCATAAAAATGTCCTTTAGATCATAATTTTTTACGCCTTTATTAAACTTTTTCCAGCAAAAAACCGATAGCAAGTCTTCTTCCCCTATCCGTTACGAAATAAACACAGAAAAAATTACGTCTCTACCATTTACGGTTCCGGAGAAATCGTGTGTTGTTCGAGGCAAAGTTCTCCATTATAATCCAATGGGACTTATTGTGACCAAAGTGTCTGCACTTCGGCCGCTGCAGGTGTGTCAGTGAGTTTCCATGACGACAGAACTCTGAGGGCCAGAGCTAGACGCTCCATTGAGATACAATGGCAACTTTCATCGCTCACTGCAGTGGCTGTGATTAATGTAGAAATCTGAAATTCGCACAGTCACTTCCTCTTAACATTTTAAAATTTCCATGTGACTTTCAGCCATGTGTCAGTTTTCTGTGCCATTTTGGATCAAACCACTTATGTTTCCAATAATGCATGCCCATATATGGCGCTACAGTGTAGCACAGATGGAAAGTGCAGGCTTTGCATGCAAGAGGTCGTGGGATCGATTCCCGGTATGGAAAACTTGGAGTTTTGTATTATAATCCTCACAGTGTGAATATCAAAACATGTGTGCTGATCCCATGAAGTATTTTTTGTACCACCCGCCATTTTGAGTTACCATGGCAACGTTATAAATGACGTTTTTTCTCCCTATTTGAGGCACATCCCAGTACAGGATTTGGACCAAACTGACAGAGTACACTCACCCAGTGATATCATACACAACCATGTTAGCGGCTAACGGTTAGCATGTTGCTAACCGGAATTAGCTCTAGGAAGCCTGTACAAACTTCTGCTTGACAGATTTGGTGAATTTTAGGATTTTCTCCCTTTTTAGGCACTTCTCAGTACAGGATTTCAACCAAACTAACAGAGTAACATCACCCGGTGATACTGAACACAGCCATGCTAGCGGCTAACCGTTAGCATGTTGCTAACGGAAATAGCTTTAGGAAGGTCCTACCAACTGCTGCTTAGCCAGAGTTCTTCTGCCTTTACAGACAGAGAGGGCTGTAGCTGTCAGTGAGTCTCCATGACAACGCTGCTAGCAAGAGGCTCCTAGGAGGTCCATTGACTTAACATGGCACCTTTCAACAGTCGCTGCGAGGGCTGTGAAGACCGTAGGAACCTGAAATTTGCAGTGTTACTTCCTGTTGCTATTTCTGACGGTACGGTACGCACCAAGTGGCAGGCGCCTTGCTAAATTTCTTCAGAAATTTTTCTAGTTATTCTTTACTTATTCTTCCTTCACGATTAATGCGGCCCGAACTGTAGCGTGCACCCCCACAATTGAGGTATAAAAACGTGCGGCTCGGTCTCGAGATGTGTGCTACTACGTTTTTTGGGGTTTCGAGTTACCATGGCAACAAAATAAGCGAAAAACCACCCCCAAACAACCCCATAGGGATCAATGTTATCGGGTAGAAAGAAAGCCTCAAAAAAGCCTCCAAATGACCGTTTTCAACGCTGTACTGTGTCGTCATGCTTTCACCTACGAACACCGTTTAACTTCCAGTTTGTAGATATATCTGTGAACTACTCAGAAGTGAAAACGGGATGTGGATATCTGTTATCGTCTCCTCACAAGTACTCCTCAAAGCTCATGTCCAAAAATCAGCAAAATCATCGTTTACAATGTAAGTCAATGACGGAATTCTCCAACCGCTAGAGTGGCCCACTCTAGCTTTTTTAAAGATTTCAAAACTCCGAACAACTTGACCTTACTCGCTCAATTTTCACTCTACGTAGACAAATTATACATCAAAACGTAGGTATTTTTGTCAGGATTCGGGAAATGTAACCCTCATTGGTGTGGCATTTATAGATTTTTCGCAAATCACCTCAGACCGACACAAACCCGAAACCTCCCCCATTCATTTCCTATGGAGCGGTTTTGAAAAATGACGTCTAAAAATCCAAAACATCACATGTTTTCGCATCGTCGCTACTCCTAAACCATTTTATGTACAGGCATGAGACTTTCACACATGAATGTCCCAACCCTTCTGGCACTCAAGAAAAATGAATTTTGTGGATAACTGTTACGGTTTTTCCACAGGAACAATTTGTTCGGGAGTAGCGAATGTGCAAAATCCTGAAATCGCTTTGGAGCTGCATTTTCCCACATCATCCACTTTTTTACATCGTCGCTGTGCCTACACCAATTTTTGTAAAAATATGAAAATGAGCTACATGGTCATCAAAAGCCTGCTGATACTCACAGTGAAAGAATTATTTTGATATCTGTTATACTTTTTTAGCCAGAGCGATTTGTTCGGGATCATTTTCAGAGGATTTCAGAAATTTCATAAAAATGTCCTTTAGATCATAATTTTTTACGCCTTTATTAAACTTTTTCCAGCAAAAACCGATAGCAAGTCTTCTTCCCCTATCCTTTACGAAATAAACACAGAAAAAATTACGTCTCTACCATTTACGGTTCCGGAGAAATCGTGCGTTGTTCGAGGCAAAGTTCTCCATTATAATCCAATAGGCAGACTTGGACACCAAGTGTCTGCACTTTTTTAGACTGGCCCGCTGCAGCTGTGTCAGTGAGTTTCCATGACGACGGAACTCTGAGGGCCAGTGGGAGACGTTCCATTGAGATAGAATGGCAACTTTCGACGCCAGCTGCAGCGGCTGTGATTAATGTAGAAATCTGAAATTCGCACAGTCACTTCCTCTTTACATTTTAAAATTTTCATGTGACTTTCAGCCATGTGTCAGTTTTCTGTCCCATTTGGGATTTCACATGCTTTCCTATTGGGCCTTTGCTTCCAACAGGACCTGGCATGATGCCTAGACACGAGCCACTTGGCCAATACAGCACCGCCCACCTGTGGGAAATGGCACTACACACCATTTTGGTCAAATGTTGAGTTCTGGGCCCAGATGTGGTGAGGCTGAGTTGCTAAAGGAGGCCAATCTGACCAATGAACTTTGGTCACGTTTGGTGACATTAAGTATTGGCACCCCTATTTGAGGCACTTCCCAGTACAGGATTTGGACCAAACTGACAGAGTACAATCACCTGGTGATACTGAACACAACCATGTTAGCGGCTAACTGTTAGCATGTTGCTAACCGGAAGTAGCTCTAGAAAGGTCTCACCAACTTTTGCTTCACAGAGTCTGTTCTTACTTTAGAGAGAAAGCTCCACAACAAATTTGGGCTACGTGGCATAAAGCATCTCCAAGCTATGAGGTGTCAAACATCCAATGCTTTTCAATGGGAGACCAAACCCCTTATGGTCCCAATAATGCATGCCCATATATGGCGCTGCAGTGTAGCTTAGATGGAAAGCGCAAGCTTTGCATGCAAGAGGTCGTGGGATCGATTCCCGGTGTGGAAGACTTGGAGTTTTGTATTATAATCCCCACATTGTGTATATCAAAACATGTGTGCTGATCACATGAAGTATTTTCTTGTACCATCCGCCATTTTGAGTTACCATGGCAACGTTATAAACAACGTTTTTTTCTCCCTATTTGAGGCACATCCCAGTACAGGACTTTGACCAAACTGACAGAGTACACTCATCCAGTGATACCAAACACAACCATGTTAACGGCTAACGGTTAGCATGTTGCTAACCGCAAGTAGCTCTAGGAAGCCTGTACAAACTTCTGCTTGACAGATTTGGTGAATTTTAGGATTTTCTCCCTTTTTAGGCACTTCTCAGTACAGGATTTCAACCAAACTAACAGAGTAACATCACCCGGTGATACTGAACACAACCATGCTAACGGCTAACTGTTAGCATGTTGCTGAACGGAAATAGCTTTAGGAAGGTCCTATCAACTTCTGCTTAGCCAGAGTTCTTCTGCCTTTACAGACAGAGAGGGCTGCAGCTGTCAGTGAGTCTCCATGACAACGCTGCTAGCAAGAGGCTCCTAGGGGGTCCATTGACTTAACATGGCACCTTTCAACGGCCGCTGCGAGGGCTGTGAAGACCGTAGGAAGCTGAAATTCGCAGTGTTATTCCTGTTGCTATTTCTGACGGTACGGTGCGCACCAAGTGGCAGGCGCCTTGCTAAATTTCTTCAGAAATTTTTCTAGTATTCTTTATTTTTCTTCCTTCACGATTAATACGGCCCGAACCGTAGCGTACACCCCCACAATATATACATCAAAACGTCCGGCTCGTTCTCGAGATGTGTGCTACTACTTTTATTGGGGTTTCGAGTTAACATGGCAACAAAATTAGCGAAAAACCACCCCCAAAAAAACCCATAGGAATGAATGGAGTTGGGTAGAAAGAAAGCCTCAAAAAAGCCACCAAATGACCATTTTCAATGCTGTACTGTGTCGTCATGCTTTCACCTACGAACACCGTTTAACTTCCAGTTTGTAGATATATCTGTGAGCTACTCAGAAGTGAAAATGGGATGTGGATATCTTTTATCGTCTCTTCACAGTTACTCCTCAAAGGTCATGTCCAAAAATCAGCGAAATCATCGTTTACAATGAAAGTCAATGACGGAATTCTCCAACCGCTAGAGTTGCCCACTCTAGCTTTTTTAAAGGTTTCAAAACTCTGAACAACTTGACCTTACTCGCTCAATTTTCACTCTACGTACACAAATTATACATCAAAACGTAGGTATTTTTGTCAGGATTCGGGAAATGTAACCCTCATTGGTGTGGCATTTATAGATTTTTCGCAAATCACCTCAGACCGACACAAACCCGAAACCTCCTCCATTCATTTCCTATGGAGCGGTTTTGAAAAATGACGTCTGAAAATCCAAAACATCACATGTTTTCGCATCGTCGCTACTCCTAAACCGTTTTGTGTATAGGCATGAGACTTTGACACATGAAAGTCCCGCCCCTTCTGGCACTCACAAAACAGGAAATGTGTGCATAACTGTTACGGTTTTTCCGCAGGAACAATTTGTTCCTGCGGAAACATACAAATTGTTCATACATATGAACATGTTGCTAACTGGAAATAGATTTAGGAAGGTCCTACCAACTGCTGCTTAGCCAGAGTTCTTCTGCCTTTACAGACAGAGAGGGCTGCAGCTGTCAGTGAGTCTCCATGACAACGCTGCTAGCAAGAGGCTCCTAGGAGGTTCATTGACTTAAGATGGTGTCAGGGTTCTCTGTGTCTTGCTGCTCTAACTCTACTCCTCAGGTGTGTCTAGTTGGCTGAGGAGGCGTGGCCCACACCTGCAGCTCGTTGCAGGCGGCTTCCTCTGGCTTCTTAAGCAGAGCGCTGACAGATGGAAGACGCCAGAGCCTTAACCAGTCGTGGTACGACGTGGCCTCTGTCCCAACTCTCGGAAACCAGCTTGTGAGTTTTTTGCTCTTCGATTTTGACTAATTTTGGATCTCTCTGTTTTTGCCTCAGATTTTGGTGCTTGGATGCACTCACCTGTCTTGACGTCTCGTCCGAAGAAACAGACCAGCAGAACCTGTCTGCTCAGATTTTGCTCTGGCGATCCCCTCATACTTCCTGGATGTTACCCAGCGAGGCCTGAGATCCCCTCTCCCAGATTCTGCTGGTTCTGTGTTCACTCTGGTCAATCCATCTGTCAACCGTTGCCGATGAGGCTCGCTCAGGATCCCTCGCCAGTTACATCTGCCGTCCTCAGCCACTAGCCGCCTATCTCCAGCAGAGTAAAGTCATAGAGTTCTCCCGACGCTACTTCTCCCCGGTTAGGTCCGCCCAGCCCAATGGTAAGCAGCGCCACTTCTAGCAATTCTCCGGGTTCTCCTTTCAGAGTTACTCACTCCCTCTCTCTTGCAGACTCTCCAGCCGTGACGTTCTGACCCAGCCGAATCGCCTGTAGTTCTGTCCGTAGATCTGCCTGTTTCCAAAATAAACATCTTAAAAACTGTGCATTGCCTCCCGATCGTATCTGTATGTGGACTCGTCACCTGAAAACCATGACAGAAGAAGGCTCTGGCCCCCAAAGTCCAGCGGATACGTTCGGGCGGCAGATAGCCGCACAGCAGGAACAGATGCAGTCGCTAGGTTTAGCCGTAAATTCAACACAGGAACAGCTTCAGAGATTAGCTGCTCAGTTTAGCCAGCTTATGGACACAGTCACTTCCGCGATGACGTCGCCTGTCACTCAAGACCTCAGCACCCCGCCTTCCGCCGCTCAGAGTACTGAGAATCAGATTTGGACTCCGCCACTTGAGGGCGCGTCACCTTGTCCGGAGAAGTTCTCTGGTGACTGGGAGTTGCGGTGGTTTTCTTTTCCAGTGTAAACTGGTGTTTAACCATTCCCCTCAGACATTCGCCTCAGATCAGATTAAGATATCTTATGTCTTACGACTACTAACGGGTAAGGCTCTTAGGTGGGCCGAGGCTCGATTCCCTGATTGTCAGTCATTCGGGGTTACTTTTCAGGACTTCGTTACCCAATTTAAGACAATTTTTTCACCCGAGTTAGATTCGGCTCAACAGTCTCGTCATCTCCTCTCTTTGAAGCAGCGCGGTCGACGCGTATCTGACTTTTCTGTGGAGTTTCGCACGTTTGCCGCTGCTGCGGGTTGGCAGCCGAGGCCGTTAAAGGCAGTATTTTTTCAGGCTCTTGATGAGACTCTAAAGGATGAATTAGCCCGGGTTGAGGAGCCTGAGGATTTTGAGGATTTTGTAGCGTTAGCTATCCGTTTGGATTCCCGATTACGCAGTCGGAACCGGTTTAGACCTAACCAAGCTGTGCGATCATCCACCTTTTCTACACTTACCCATAGGGAACCCCGGTCCAGTACACCGCCTCCTGAACCCATGCAGTTGGGGCAGGTTGGTCTTACTAACAAAGAGCGTCAGCAGCACTTCTCGGGAGATTTATGCCTTTATTGTGGAGGTGAAGGTCATTTCCTAAGAGACTGTCCTGTTCGGCCAAAAGACCGAGTCCGCCGTTCGTAACGGGGAGAACGGTGGACGGTATTGGATCTATTCCCCGGGTAGCCGTTAAGGCGTCTTCACTTTCTCGCTTATGTTTGCCAGTCACTTTAATGTTCGACCAGGATAGTTTTGATGTTTCGGCTCTAGTAGACTCTGGTTCTGATTTTAATCTGATAGACCAAGCCATAGTGGACCAGCTCCGTGTACATGTCGATCCATTACCCGAGCCTCTCCAGGTCTCGTCTTTAGATGGGCAGAAGTTAACTTTGATCACACATCGCACCCGACCACTAGTAGTGATAGTTTCTGGTAACCATCGGGAGCAACTATCATTTTTTGTTTTCCCGGTTAAGCGTTCACCCGTGGTTTTGGGGTTAGCCTGGTTAAAGGCCCACAGCCCGCAGTTTAACTGGGCTGAGTCCCGACTGGAATCATGGTCTCCAGCTTGTCATTCCCGTTGTTTACAGTCCGCTCGCCCCGTATCTGTTTCCCCTACCACCTTGACAGATTCCGGAGACGTTATTGACCTTTCTCGCGTTCCGGGAGAATACCACGACTTACGGAGGGTATTCAGTAAGACTCAGGCTTGTTCACTACCTTCACATCGTCCTTACGATTGCGCCATTGACTTGTTGCCTGGGGCTCCACTACCGGTGAGTCGGCTCTATAACATCTCCAGGTCAGAACGTCAGTCGCTCGAGAAGTACATAGGGAAGTCTCTGGCTACAGGGTTAATTCGTCCTTCTTCCTCCCCATTAGGCGCCGGCTTCTTTTTTGTCGGCAAGAAGGACGGGACCCTTCGACCCTGTATTGATTATCGAGGGCTCAACCAAATAACCGTGAAGAATAAGTACCCGCTTCCTCTATTATCTTCAGCCCTCGAGCCAGTCCAGAATGCCAAGATCTTTACTAAGCTTGATCTGCGCAACGCTTATCATTTGGTTCGGGTGAGACAGGGGGATGAGTGGAAGACGGCCTTTAAGACTCCGTTAGGTCACTTCGAGTACCTAGTCATGCCTTTTGGTTTGTGCAATGCTCCGGCAGTTTTTCAGGCACTGGTGAATGATGTCCTGCGGGACTTTTTGAATGTTTTTGTTTTCGTCTATCTAGACGACATCCTGATTTACTCTCGTGACCTAGAACAACACAAACAACATGTTCGTCTTGTTCTCCAGCGATTATTAGAGAATCGCTTATTTGTTAAAGCCGAGAAGTGTGACTTCCACCAGACTTCTATTTCTTTTCTTGGTCTTGTTTTAGAAGGCGGACAAGTGAGGTCAGACCCGGAGAAGATAAAGGTAGTAACGGAGTGGCCGGTTCCTGAGTCGCGCAAACAGCTCCAACGATTTCTAGGTTTCGCTAATTTCTATAGGCGCTTTATCAGGAACTACAGCCAGATAGCCTCCCTATTACATGCTCTCACCTCCACCAAGGTCCCATTCGTCTGGAGTCCTGAGGCAGAAGAGGCCTTTAACAAACTTAAGTCCCGTTTTTCCCAGTCTCCCATACTCGTTCACCCTGATCCGGCCAAGCAGTTCATTCTTGAGATCGATGCTTCTAATACAGGGGTAGGAGCGGTTTTGTCTCAACAGTCTGAGGTTGATAGTAAACTACACCCTTGTGCATTCTTCTCCCGTCGTTTGTCCCCCGCTGAGCAGAACTATGATGTAGGCGATCGTGAGCTACTAGCCATTAAATTAGCTTTGGAAGAGTGGCGGCACTGGCTAGAGGGATCCGAGCAGCCCATCATAATATGGACAGATCACAAGAACCTCTCCTATCTGCAGTCAGCCCGTCGACTCAACTCCAGACAAGCCCGTTGGTCTTTGTTTTTCTTTCGTTTTAACCTCACCATAACCTACAGACCGGGCTCCAGGAACGTCAAACCGGATGCTCTTTCTCGTCAATTTGCCCCGTTCGAACAGGAGAGAGAGCCGGAACCTATTCTTCCCCCCACATGTACTGTTGGATGCCTGCATTGGGATCTGGAGGACAGGATCAACCAGGCCCAACTATTAGACCCGGACCCTGGTACAGGTCCACCTGGACTTAAGTATGTTCCCCAGTCTGTTCGCCCTGAAGTTTTACGCTGGTGTCATGATGCTAAATTTTCCGCCCATCCGGGTATTTATATAACCCAGTCTCAGGTGTCCCGGCGATTCTGGTGGCCATCATGGACCAAAGATGTCAGAGACTATGTTCTAGCCTGTCCTGTCTGCGCCCAGAATAAGTCTTCGACCCAGCCACCTTCTGGGTTGCTAAATCCTCTTCCTATCCCCAAACGTCCATGGTCCCACATTGCCATTGACTTCGTTACAGGTCGCCCTGTATCCCAAGGTATGTCAACGATTTTGACAGTTGTTGACCGGTTTTCGAAGTCATGTCATCTTATCCCCATCCGTAAGTTACCAAACGCCCTCCAGACTGCCCAGCTCCTCATAAAACATGTTTTTAAACTCCACGGTATCCCAGTTGACATTCTTTCTGACCGGGGTCCTCAGTTTATCTCTCAGGTCTGGCGGCACTTTTGCTCTGCTCTGGGTGCTCGTTACACACTCACCTCCGGATACCATCCTCAAACCAATGGCCAAACAGAACGAATGAACCAACAACTAGAGACCACCCTCCGCTGCCTCACGTCATCTTCACCTACTGACTGGAACAAGTTTTTGCCCTGGGTCGAGTATGCCTTGAACTCACACATCACCTCTGCCACGGGACGTTCACCTTTTAAAGTAGCTTTAGGATATCAACCTCCACTCCTACCCACAGATGAACTCAGGATTCCCTTCGCCTCCGTAAATGACTACATTGCTCGCTGCCAGGACATATGGAGAACAACGGTTACAGCACTTACTCGCACCGCAGAGCGGAGCAAGAGGTTCGCTGACCAGCACCGCAGACCAGCTCCCCATTATCGCCCCAGTCAGAAGGTTTGGTTATCTTCCAGAGATGTTTTGTCCAACCCGTCCGCCAAGAAGCTTGCTCCCCGGTTCACTGGTCCCTATGAGATAGAGACAGTTATTAACCCGACCACCGTCCGTCTACGTTTACCCCCTCACTCTCGAGTACATCCTACCTTCCATGTATCCCAGATCAAACCCGTCTTGGACAGTCACTTGTGCCCTCCTTCCGGACCCCCTCCACCCTCCCAGGACAGTCAGAACCCTCGCGTCCTCAGGGTTGTGGATGCCCGTCGACGAGGTAGGGGTCACCAATACCTCGTCGATTGGGAGGGTCGCAGCTCTGAGGATCGTTCATGGGTTTCTGCAGCTACCATCCCGAATAAGGATTTGATTTTGGATTTCTGGTCTACTCAGCCCAGCACTTCTTCGTCTGGGCCGCCAGGAGGCGGCCGTTGAGGGGGGGGGTAGTGTCAGGGTTCTCTGTGTCTTGCTGCTCTAACTCTACTCCTCAGGTGTGTCTAGTTGGCTGAGGAGGCGTGGCCCACACCTGCAGCTCGTTGCAGGCGGCTTCCTCTGGCTTCTTAAGCAGAGCGCTGACAGATGGAAGACGCCAGAGCCTTAACCAGTCGTGGTACGACGTGGCCTCTGTCCCAACTCTCGGAAACCAGCTTGTGAGTTTTTTGCTCTTCGATTTTGACTAATTTTGGATCTCTCTGTTTTTGCCTCAGATTTTGGTGCTTGGATGCACTCACCTGTCTTGACGTCTCGTCCGAAGAAACAGACCAGCAGAACCTGTCTGCTCAGATTTTGCTCTGGCGCTCCCCTCATACTTCCTGGATGTTACCCAGCGAGGCCTGAGATCCCCTCTCCCAGATTCTGCTGGTTCTGTGTTCACTCTGGTCAATCCATCTGTCAACCGTTGCCGATGAGGCTCGCTCAGGATCCCTCGCCAGTTACATCTGCCGTCCTCAGCCACTAGCCGCCTATCTCCAGCAGAGTAAAGTCATAGAGTTCTCCCGACGCTACTTCTCCCCGGTTAGGTCCGCCCAGCCCAATGGTAAGCAGCGCCACTTCTAGCAATTCTCCGGGTTCTCCTTTCAGAGTTACTCACTCCCTCTCTCTTGCAGACTCTCCAGCCGTGACGTTCTGACCCAGCTGAATCGCCTGTAGTTCCGTCCGTAGATCTGCCTGTTTCCAAAATAAACATCTTAAAAACTGTGCATTGCCTCCCGATCGTATCTGCATGTGGACTCGTCACCTGAAAACCATGACACATGGCACCTTTCAAGGGCCGCTGCGAGGGCTGTGAAGACCGTAGGAACCTGAAATTTGCAGTGTTACTTCCTGTTAGTATTTTTTATGTTACGGTACGCACCAAGAGGCAGTTGCCTTGCTAAATTTCTTCAGAAATGTTTCTAGTTTATGCATGTCATTCTTTCCGGCCCACACTTTTTCAGCATGAAATCGAACGTCTCACCTTGGGGCAAGGCTGGACCCCGAGAACTCTGCCTTTGACCCATTACACGGACTCTTCTGCTTCCAGACATTTTTTTATTATTATTTTTATTCATTTTATCCATTTTTTGTGTTTTTATTATTATTTTCTACTCGTCCTTAGCACGATCGACCAACTAAATGAAAGGCCTTACATCCGATGGTCGCCTTTTTGGTATAATGGTCGGGGTCCCCACTTATCAAAGCTGCGGACGTCTTCGCAACAGTCAAGGACTTAAGCATCCCTGCCGCTTTCATCCACAACAGAAGTGGACAGCCTCTTGCACAAACCCAAGACAAGAGGACTTTAATTGACCAGCTTCAAACTGCTCAGCCTGGTCACCCGTTCTCCAGGTGAAAATCACTCTGCCCCTCCTCCCCCCAGCGGGAGAGTCCGTATTTCAGCTGAAAACGTATTTTAATTGAATTTTTTAATTGAACTGGAGCCCCCTTCCCATCGTGGTTACCACAGGTAGGAGTCGTCAGGAGAGGACTCAGATGGACCAGCCCCAATCCCTGAACAGGGACTGCGGATGCGTCAGCTTGAGTCCCTGGCCTGAGACATAGAGCGTTTGATCCTAGCAATACAGAATCCACCATTGATGACTATCTCAGAGAGGTAGAGCGCTGTCTGCTAGACTTATATAATCCCTCTGCTCAAGAAAAGTTGAGGCTTATCTGGAAAACCACGTCCAGAAGTGTCCATGTTTTCATAGAAAGCCTTCCTCCAGCTACACGTGACTGTTATTCAGCTCTTTGTCAGGCTTTAGGAGAAGAATATTCGGTGTTTACAGACCCAGCTTCTGTGACTCTTGGAGCTTTTGCAATTCAGC
Source organism: Fundulus heteroclitus (assembly GCF_011125445.2). NCBI lineage: Eukaryota > Metazoa > Chordata > Actinopteri > Cyprinodontiformes > Fundulidae > Fundulus > Fundulus heteroclitus. The sequence goes on along the minus strand of NW_023396678.1, from coordinate 184,087 downwards.
AAAAGATAACTGAAGCTCCAAAGGAGTACTACCGCCGTTTGTGGGCTGCTTACTTTCAGGGACGAAACGCTCCCGGCCTGGAGGAAGACCACACTGTTAAATCTTTGTTCCTCCACAACCTTCATGAAAGCGTGAGTTATGAGGTTACCATGCATTGTAGAACCAAGAGACTTACCATGCAGGAAATCAGGAAATACGCACAGGTTGCATGGGAAACACGTGTCCGGCCCAACAAAGGAGCCGACAGTGATAAAAGGGTTCTACAGATTCAGACCGAACCAGAAAAGAGTTTAGGTCTGGAGGGACAGGAGATGCCACCCTTCAAACCTAAAACTAGGTTTGGGTCCAAGAAGCAACATAGTTTTGAGCCACAACATCAGAAAGCTTCTCAGGATAGGAGAGGTCAGCATAACAGCATGGAAGGTGAGAGGTTTCAAAAGTGGCACAGGCCGGATCCAGCCCGATACAGTAAGCAAACTGACAGGTCGGAAAAGCACACATGACAACAAAGGCTGGAACCTGCGCATAGAGGAGTCAATGAGAAAGGAGATGGAGGAGACTTTTCGCAGGCTGCTAGCCGAAAAAGTGCGTCAGATCGCGCCACGGCCGTCCTCGCCACCATCCAATTCTGCCGACCCTCCTGGGAAACCAGGCCCAAATCCCCCGTCAGCATGACTAGGCATGGACCAGGCTCCCCTTGCTAACAGAGTTTATCTGATTAAGTGGGGGAATCAACCGAAAAATCACCAACAACCTTCTAAAATCCCATCAGCAGGTGATCAGAAAACCCCTTTTCTAAGGTTTTTAGGTGAGGTAAGCCATCGTGAAAACGCGCATCGCTTATACTGCTTGACAGTTATCGGAGGATGTGTAACTGCAAATGCTCTTTTAGACACAGGTTCCGAGATCAGTCTGATGTGCTCAGATTTATTTGATGAGGTGACCAGAGCTATGGTGTCTTTTGGGAAACCGTTCCAGGTGGAGACCTGTAACGTGGGCATCACCAGCTACACTCAGGACCAGTCATGCGTCACCAAACGGGCATGGTTAGACATCACTTTCCGTGACATGACCCTGGTGCACCCCATCTACATCTGTACTTTGGACACAGAACCTTTACTTGTGGGTCAGGATCTGTTGAACAGGTTAGCTCCACTCATTGACTGCCATCATGGTCATCTTTGGGCCCAAGTGGGGACCCCCAAGCCTCTTACTTCTGGAAGTGGACCGTCCATCCCTATCCACCAGGTGACCTGCTCAGAAGAGCCCAAAGAACTTTTAGCACCATTTCTGCCTTCAACAGAGCCAATTTCCAAATCCTCTGACACACCACCGCTTCTCAGCGATCAGAGAACTTCTCTCTGCAGCCATACATCTTTCCTCTGCTCACTTAAACAGTTGAACCCTATAACCCCAGAATGGCCAAAGGTGTGCACCTGGAAAGCACATTCATGCCAGACGTGCTGCTGGCTCTTTGATCGGAGAAATCTGCGATCAGCAGAGATCTGTACAGCTCTCTGTGCCACGAAAAGCCCAACCTGGCTGAAACAAAACACAGCCATTACTTGCTCTCAGCAGACTGGCCTCGCCGGCTTCTGAAAGCAACAGGGGTGTGCATACTTTATGCACAGTTTGGCACAAGACAGCTCTCTCATCCTTTCAGCATTGTGGAGAATTTACATCCTCCAGTGTTTGTTGGTGCGGATTTTCTGGTACGGCAGGGTGCACAGCTGGACACTTGTAACCAGGTCCTGTGGGCTCAGGCTCACGTGACCCAAAGTTCCTTCCTGGGCACCCCTAAAGTTATGCGATCAGGGCAACACATCCCACAGGCTTGCCAGGTGGCTAGCGAAACAAACATGCTAATACCACCACAGACTGCAGGTATACCTATCAGATTAGTCATCCTGAAAGGACAACAAATACAGAGCACACAGGTTTTCTTCCAACCACCCTCTTTCTTACAGGAATCCAACCTGGTCATCCGGGGCACACCCCTGTTTTAGCTGAACAACCGCTCAGCTTACCTTTTAGTGGAGAATCCAACCCACATGCCGATCCAAATTGTGGCGAAGAAACCTCTTGGGGTGCTCATCGAAAGCTCCTTCCAGGACTTTGAGCTGAGCATCCCCGTCATCGGAGACCTGCCCTTATCCTTGACCGGCAGACAGGACTCTCCAGACACCGTGTTTACCTTTCCTTCCAACATGATCCAAATCAGGCGACATGAAGCTCGGCCTTCTGGATCCCTTTGTGGTGCAACGCTTGAAGCTGAAGGAAATCTGTTGGTGTATGCGATAGCAACCCACCCAACAGAACCAGCACCAAATCAACCAGAGAACCGAGACTCACCCACTGAGCCCCACCCTGGTTTTTTAAGCAGAAGTCATGCAACAGCTGGAAAAAGCTGATGCACTGACCACTGAAACGGAGGAAACAGCACTTAAGGAGCTGTTTTATGAGTTTCAGCCCATTCAGCCCAAAGATTCAAACGAACTTGGGATCACACTGACACACATCCATGACTCACCAGTAGGAGGACACAGAAGCTGCACAGCTAATCTGAAAACTCTCCAACAGGTGGCGCACCGGCCTTCAATGGCTCAGGACACCCAGGAGTATGTACAAGGCTGCTTAACCTGCAGCCAGTTACAACCCACACAACCGCTAGACCGAGCCCTGCTTCAGCAAAGGGGGGGTTACATTTCTGTGGTCACATTTGCAGACTGACTGGATCGGTCCAGTCCCCAAATCGCCAAGAGGTAACAAATATCTTTTGACAATAACATGCAGCTTCACAGAATGGGTCAAATGTTTGCCGGCACCGAATGACACCGCTGTCACCACAGCAGTCCTGCTGCCAAATCACGTTTTCAGCCAGCGGGGCCTTCCCCTGTCCACCAACTTGGACAGAGGAACGCATTTCACGTCAAGCATCCCGACCACGCTTTTTGACATGTTGGGCATGGAAGTTAAATTCCACATCCCTTACTACCCACAGTCATCGGGACAGGTGGAGCGAATTCACTGCACCGTGGCCAGCATGTTAAAGGAACATGCCAGCAGCCATGGCAGGGACTGAGACATAAAGATTTCCCTGGTCCTAATCCTAATCCGCTCTACCTCACCATTCTCCACAGGGGTGACACTTTTTCAGATGATGACAGGGAGACAAATGACACTTCCCCTGAATCTCATCTACCAGCCCGAAGACGTCAGTGTGACAACCGTCTACATGGCACACCAGTGCGTCACTGATTTAAAAGACCATCCCCCGAACGACTTTCACGTGGGCTCAAAAGAACCTAGAAGCCAGCGTGCAAAGTCCAGAGTACAAATGGGTTCATGCGAACCAAATTAAACCGTCCACCAAACTCTCCTCACAGGGAACGGAGCCTAACTCCGCCCCCGCAGAAGAGAACAATGCATAGCATTAAATAGGACAGGTGCATGTTCAATCAGGACATTTTAAACATGCACTAATAAAACAAATGTCCATACATAACTTCATGTCTATAATTTCACACTGAGCAATAACACCATGCATTGCTTTGGAAACTCTCACAGAAGTGGTAAAGAATGACATGATGTATACTCAGGTTGTTAGAAAATTTAATGCAGGACCTCACTCGAGAGGTTAGTTCATTTATAAATAAACTTGCTAAAGGACGGATTCCTCTGTACCAGGTACCAGTAGATTTGGTTGAAAATGTTCTTAAATCTGCCTCTAGTGAAACCCTGCAATCACCACAAACACACCTGGCGTACAGCCTAGGTAGTGCAACTCCTATATTTGTAAATCTTGACGACTTGGAAATAGGATTTATGTTAAACCTTCCCATCATTGAAAGATCTAACGTGTATAGGCTTAAATCAGTATTGAATGTCGGTTTTTGGCTAGGTGAGACCCACGTACACCTACAAACCCCCTCAATGTTGGCCTATCATGATCCTGACCCCTAACTTTATTTAGTCCCTAATTTGGATTTGTGTACCAAAACCAAGGACATCCACTGGGTATGTCCAAGCAATCCATTTATCAGAGACGTTACCAATTACCTGTGTGGTCTAAGGAATGAATCCCCTGAACAAAACTGTTAGGCTAGAATGGCCCTCAAAGATGCAGGTGTGGAAACCAAAATTGAACGGGCAGGTAACCGCTGGCACAAGCACTCCTATCTTACGAGCAGCACGACACAGTTACTTAACTAAAACTGCCCAACCAAACCATTTTCTGTTCCCCACCTCAAGGTGCTGTAGTCCACATTGGAAATATGGTTCTGCATCACCTTGACATTGACAAATATGACTTGAAATAATAGATGTCTTTAAGGGATACAATTTCAGCATTGATGTCGGCATTAAAAGACAGTTTTTACTTGCAGGCACCCAGCTAATTAAATTCAGTCTCACTCCATCAGAGTTGAGCTCGGTCCCTCTGCTTCGCTTCCCCAGAGCTACAGAGTCGACCGACACTCACGTTATGACCATTATTGTGGTTCTCCTTGTATTTGGATGGGCCATCACTACTGCGATGGCGTATGCAGCATACAAGCAGATCAAGCAGTTGCAAACCAGGCTTGACACCCTCACCTTTGTCGCCCCCAGGTTCGTAACATCAGCTCTTCAAAGGCCACAAGCTTATTAGCAGACCTCTCAACTTTTATCAAAAGTTAGGAGTGAGATTATGCTAATTTGGGGGCGGGGCTTGTTTGGGGGCGGGGCTAACCGGACCCTGGAAGAGCCGGTGGAGTCAACTCCATCTCATTTTTATCCCACCAGACAATGAAGTAGACATGTATTACTTTTGTTAAAAAGAGAAAGAGACATATTAATACTTTATTGTTCAGTTAATGGATTAAAACATAAATAATACACAATTGTTCAAATAATACTGAATAAAATTAAGTAGATTTTAATTATTGACCGAATTATTATACTGTTACACATTCATCTATGGGTTGTTTATCATTGTAAATCTATAACCTGATTGGTGATTCAGGCTGAGTTTCATCAAGTCTTTATGGTCAACAGTTTCCTCTCAGCAGCAACACTGAAGCACACAGAGGTTCACGCTGCGTCTTTACGCACGATCCAGCTGCTGATGTCTCCCTCCTTTCAGCTCAATGCATTTCTAGACTGTTACAGTTTATAACATTCTCATCACCTTTCACAGTGACAGGTTTCTCAGTCAGTCGCCGCGCTGATCAGACAAATCTCTATTGCTCTCGTCAGTGTGCTCTGGGCGCACTGACGCCCAAAAAGCACCTGCTCCGAGGGAAAGGAGGGGAGGGAGAGGAGCAAGCGCGGAGGCACAGAAATACGGTGCGTGTAGTTAAAAAATGCAGAATTAATAAAAACTAAACTTATAAACAGACTAAGTGGCTTTTTAAACTGCATCTGGTTAGCAGAACTGTTTTATGATCCAGCGTGCAGCCATAACTGGTTCTGAATGAACCGGTCATCTCGCAGCAGCTCCACCCCCCGCCCCCTCCCCTCCTGTGTACGCGGTACAGGACCTTACCGGCTCACTTTCACCACTGTTAAGACTAAAATTATTCATAACTCTGATCACTCTTCCTGCTGCTCTGTTAACACGAACTGCAGCAGGAATTACTGATGGCCACAAGTTGTAAAAGAAGCCGAAACAGCTCAGCAGAAGGCGGAGTTTTTATCGTCCGCTACCCAGATGGGCTTTGTGATTTTTATGCGTGAGAAATTCCATGTTTGCGTGTGAAATGTCATGTGTTGCGTGTGAGCGTGTGAAGTCAGTGAAATGCGTGTGTCACACGGTCAATGCGTGAGAGTTGAGAGCTATGCTTATTAGACTACGAACCCCTGTCTCTTTCCATTCCCTTTTTCCTCTCTCCTTTCCTTGGTTCAAAGTTCAAACCCGATGACCAATGAATGTATCGACAATGGTTATGTTGAAGTTTTGCATTTACCTTTTTTATTACTTTATTGTTTGCCTTATTAGCCAGTAGAAATTACTAGCTATAGCTTAGTCCTGCCGAGGCTAGGTCACTGACCCAGGCACAATGAATGCTTTGTTTTTTCCTCCTCGTGGACGATGAACTGAACTGCATGAATCCCAAAGGACTACTAGAAAGACTATTAGGTTGTTCCACTCATGCACAATGGATTTTCGTCACGCCAGAATGGACTTGGTTGTAGCTTTAAAGACTGTGACAAGCATCCCACTCTTCAAAGCTAAAGAGGGGTATGTAATGCCAATTCAGAGACGTGACGTACTGCATTTCCCATGATGCAAGGTGGTCAAAATGGCCACTAACTCCCATCAGGCAACACGGCCAAATGGCCGCCGATCGAGATAAGGTTGCTATGGTAATGGCTATAAAACCCAGCCACAGACGGCAATCTTACTTCTTCTTGGCGTTCTGCCAGTCAGGGAAGGCACACAGCTGCTTTACTCCGTGGGTTCCCAACCCCCACGCCACGTGCTCGATAACTTTGCTGAACCGAAGATTACCGAAGCATAACGTTCCCTGTATTTTCTGATTCAGGAGGTCGACTTAAAAAGGTGCTTTTGAATTCCCTCTGAACAAAGACTGAGAGCCTTATCTCTAGGTGATCAAAAGAGGACCCCGCTTTTGTTTGGCCAAACAAAGCATCTAACGCCGAGAGAGACGAAGGAACTTCCCCTCCCGTGTCCCCCGCCGTCCGACGCACCGGTTTGCTGAGCTGGACCAGATCCGCGGACTCGGAGCGCTCCCGGACCCAGCCGGGACAACGTCAAGTAAACAGGTTTTCCCCCTTTTATTTCTTTTTCACCCACAGGGTGGTTTAGATGTGCCTGGGCAGGTGTTAGAATTTATGTTAATTGTGTTTACTCAAAGGTGGAGTGTTTTTAACTGTTGAATATCTTTCTGTTTGTATGTGCATGCATTTGAAGGTGGTTTTTGTTTGTGTTGATTTGTGGTTCATAAGGACTCCGCTTCTTCAACTCTTTTTTCATCTTCTTCCATCTTTTCCCCTCTCTCTTCGCTTCCTCCTTATCAGTTAAATCTCTTTGTTAACCTCAGTTTGCGGTCTCCTCTCGAATTTCTCATTCAGACAGCCTCTTAATCAAGGTACCATCCCACATTAGTGGAGGTGCTGATTACGTAGTTAGGACCTCCTCCTCACGCATCACGTAAGGTTGTAGGTGACGTGACGTCATAGCTGCCATCTTGGGAAGGTACGGTGCAGCTAAGCTGCAATTAGCTGTTGGAAAACACTGAAGGGTCTATCTGAAATCCCAAAGCTGTTTGGTCTGTCAATGCTGTTACGTCAGTGCAGACGTCTTAAATGTGATGTTTGAACAACTGTGAGTTGATATCAGAGTTGCATGGTTATTCAGAATTCAGAGCTACCCTCCTCTTGGAGTTAACATCTGATATTAACACAGAGACATTTTCTTTGGATTGGTTATAAGTTATAAGTTGAGTTATCAGTTGAGTTGTCACAGTGGCTGGATAAGTCTTATTGGTCAGAGTCCGATCAGATCATTTGTTCCAGCACAACTGAGTTCATAACAGCTAATTAATAAATACATTAGTAGTATAAATCATTACAATCTTCTAGCTCTGGCATCACCACCATTTGAACCATATTTGTCATAGCTAATTTTGAGTTTGAATTACTTATTATTTAAATTATAATACCAAATTCTAATTAATAATAATAATCATATTCAATCAGCTTCTGGCATAACATAAGAAACTCTAGAGCTTAGGTGGCTGGGGAGTGCTGGAGAGCTCAGCCGACGACTTCGGTGGAGTCTTCGGTGGCCAGTGGCCGGCACTGTGGCGTGCAAACCACCCACACAGTCAGGAACGGGACCCGGGGCGTCAGCCAGACCCTCGACGCCAGGCACAGAAGCAGGCCAGCTGGGGAACATGTCCTCTCTGTCCCTGTAGAAAAAGACCCAGAGCTAAGACTCATGGGTCCAGGCACAGAAACATGGAATTAGGACCAGGTTAGGAGGATACTCAGACGAAAGTGTTTGTCAGTCTAGTACCACGCTGGAAGCGCTAATGAACTGATGCCCTCCTCCTGGTTTCTGCTCCTTAAGAAGGGCTCTAATTAGCGGTGATGTGAAGCACCTGCCCGTCACGCCCTGCAGAGAAGGAGAGAGAGAACCCAGACCTGCACCTAGACCTGAGAGTATGACAATCTTGTCTGGCTGCACCTGCATAACTTTCCTGTGTGAAAGAAGCTCACATGAATACAGATTTATTGTTGTGTTCCAACATCCAAGGACACAGAGAGGAGTTGAGTTAGATATGAACTGGATCGTACCATTGGCTGCACTCCTCTGAAGATTTCTCCCACTTTCTTTGATAACACAGAATGTATAAACGTTTAGTGTGTTCTTATTCTCCTCGCTCTGTGTCCTGACTGATTGTCTCTGTCCCCCAACACAAACACTTTATGTCTTTGAATTAAACTTACAAACACAAAGATGCATCTTCTGTTTTCATGAGTGGTGTGCTCACCTAATTGATAATTATTAATATCTACTGCAATTTGGCGTTGTCGGCAGGATCTGATGTCCCAGGAGGACTGTGTGGTGAGAGATGAGGACGCTTGGCCACCCTGAAGACTTATTATCTTCAGCCTTCATTAAATATTTCTTATCCCACTTGTGGGAAATGTGAACTTTGAGGCTTCTTATTCCCACCCATTGCCATGGCGAATCACTTTATCTGTAGTCCATTGATGAGGGCTTCTTTCATAATGCTTGTGGGTTCAATTGAACACTGAGTTTAGTTACCTGGTTGATATCACCTGCTCTTAAAACTTAAAACACTGAGTATGACAGAGTAGCAGCTTTCTACTCAGGGTAGATCGGCCAATGGCGCTGAAATCGATAATTTCAGGGTTTGTATGAAGGGCCATGAAATGAGAGCCTGGACCAGACATCATGGGGACCCACCATCTCCCTCGAGCCCCTCGGAGAAGCCCTGATTAGCTAAATGCTAGGGCAGGGGTCTGCAACCTGTGGCTTTGGCTCTTAAAAACTTGGACCAGAAATGTGGTAATTTAAAGGTATTTTAAAATTGCTAGCTTTTGGATTTATTTAGTTCTGCAAAATATGCATAACATTTCCAGAAAGAAAGAAATTAATGGTGTATATAATATTTTACTATAGATAAATTAAGTATCTTTTTGTCAGTGTCAGGACTCAGCTAGCAGGGCTGTGCAGCTTGCTGCCAGTTCTGCTACCTCTGCTTCTCCACAGGTGTTCGTGGTTGGTCGGTGGGCGGAGTGCGCACACCTGTGGCTCATTCAGCAGCACCTGAGCTCCCTTCAAGAACAGCGCTCGAACAGCGAGAGGACGCCAGAGTGTTTTCGTTGCGGTATGCTTGACAGCCACGACCTCTAGCCAGCCCTTTTTCCACAACGTTAATTCTACGTTTTTTGTGTCTCTCAAGGTTCCCTTGTGTCCCAGCGAACCCCCTGTGACTCTCGAGCCCTCCTGGTTCCGTCAGACATACCTTCATTCTGATCGCAAGGCTCATCCAACTCTCTCTCCGGTTCCTCTCGCTGTTCTGGATCCCTGGGTTTCTCGGTGCTGCTCGGACCCCTTCGCCCCGCTCCCCGGCGGCCCGAACACCTGCTCAAGACAACCAAGCTGAGTCCTCCTCACCGCCTTCCCCGTTCGGTTATCCAATCCTCGTGGTAAGCTTACGTTCATAGCTTATTCTTTTACTTATTTCCATAACTAATCACGTCCCCTTACCCCCTTAGACTGATCCGGTCCCCTGGCCCTGGGGTAGTTCGAGCCATCGTCGTCCTCCTTCCCGCAGACTAGCGCTGCGGCCCCGTGTTTACCCGTGCTCAATAAATCCTTTAAGTCTGACCTGTGTTACCGAGTGTGTTTTCTGCATGTGGGCCCGACACCTCAAGGCAAACATGACAGTCAGTAGGTTGCAAACGTCTTGCTTTTTCATCATTTTGATGCCATTTGCTAGAAAAATCAAATTGATTTGTCCAATTGTCCAATTGAAGAAAATGCATTAAAACTAAATTAGGGCTGGGCAACGATTAAAATATTTAATCACGATTAATCGCATAATTTGCCTGATTAATCGTGATTAATCGCATTGTATTTACAAACTCCAAGAATGAATTGAAAAGTAGTGTAAAGAACACTTTTATTTTAATGTTCTGCTGCCATATGAACAAAAGTGTTGTAACATTTGTAGCACTTATCAGTAACACATATTTGTTACTAAAGTGTAAAGCTCAACTTAAACATGTAAAACAAAAAATAGCAATAATAATAAATTAAAGCTTATTGCCACTGACAGGGAATTCTCTTTATGAGTGTGACGGCCCTGCTGCGCGGTCCGGTGTGCTATGACTGTCGATTAATTCTATCAATTAAGGTCCTCTAAGTGGGAGGCGCTTCCATTATGCGGCCACCTGGATTGTACTTAAGGAGCGCCGTTCCATTCAGGAGGGGAGTCCCCTGGTCGAAGCAAGCGCGCTGCAGACAGCCATCCAGTCCAGACCAGGTTGGGGTCTGGGCTTCCTGGTGTGGAGGGACCAGGCGTGATCGCCCCATTCGAGCTGCCGTCTGATTCCGACGTCTAGACCAGTTTTTTGATTCTTTTAAATAAATGCCTTTTATAGGCTGAAAGCACTGCCTGTTTCCGTGTCCCCCAGTTTTTTTGTTGCGACCAGTCGAGCCGGGTCGTAACAAATGGGGGCTCGTCAAAAAACAAAAAAAACAAACAAACAAACAAAAAAAAAACTAAATTTATACAGTTTAGAGATTTGTTCGTTTGACTGCATGATGTTTTATTCATCTTGTTTCTATTTGTAGAAGCGAGCAGTGACATCACTGTTGTGGGTGTGGCACGGCTTTGTTAACTAGTTTGTTGTGGGCAGCTGTGGCAGGTTGGTGGAGTGATCCAATATACAGGTGAGTGAAGTGTTTTTTGGGGCTTGTGCATCAATGTGGGTTCTGTTTTAGTGATTGTGTCTCCTGCTAGGCTAAGTGGTGCTGTCGCTTTAGACTTCACCTGTTTGTTGTTTTGGTAGTGTCGTGGTGGTTTGCGGTTGGCGTTCACTGTGTAGGCAGTGATCTCGGGGGCAATCCGTGAGATTAATTTCTTACTGGTTTGGTGCTTAATAAACCCGCCGCCAATCCACGTGAAGAGCCAGGAATTAGTTAGGCAGGTGAGTCGTGACAGGCAGGTAAAGTATAGTGGGGACATGGTTGCTTTGGGCCCGTTGTGCACTTGTTTCAATTTACTTTCACTTTACACTGTTTTTGCCGTTTAACTTGGGTGTTTTTTCCTGTGACGCGTGATTACAGTTTTGCTTTAAAATGGAATTTGATCTGGATGGTTTTGTAGCTGAACCTTCTTTGGAGAAGTTTAGTGGTGCTACTAAAAACGATCTCATAGCTATTGCTGCTCAGTTTGAAGTACCTGTGGTTAAACAGGAGAGGAAGGAGATTATTAAAAGGCGACTGCATGCCGCATTAGTTGAGCAAAACATTTTACCACCTCCAGAACCAACCACCCAGGGTGAAGTTGGGACGTTTCACGCTGATGTGCGTAAAATGGAGTTGGAATTGGAGATGCGTCGTTTGGAGCTTCGAGAGAAAGAGCTGCAGCATCAAGTTGAGATGCGCAAATTGGAATTGGAGGCAGCTGCCAGACGCGACTCTGCTCGCGTTTCTGTTGATCAGGCCGGCAGTGCTACTGGGGCAGAATTTGACATAAACAAATGTATTCGCTTGATTCCACCGTTTAGTGAGTTGGATGTGGACAAATATTTCATCCTGTTTGAACGTGTGGCAAAGACGCTGAAGTGGCCTAAGGAGGTTTGGTCGCTGCTTCTGCAGTGCGTATTTACCGGTAAAGCGCAGGAAGCCTATGCCTCGCTGTCACCTGGTGACAGCTTAAATTATGATAAAGTAAAGAGTGCAGTGGAAAAAGCTTATGAACTCGTGCCTGAGGCATATAGACAAAAGTTTCGCCACTATAAAAAAGCCGACTATCAAAGTTACACTGAATTGGGCCGTGTTAAAACTGCTTTATTTGATCGGTGGTGCGCTGCACAAGATGTTAAAAACTTTGATCAGCTCCGCGACCTCATTTTGTTGGAGGAATTTAAAAATGGCTTACCGGAAAATATTGCAACCTACATTAATGAGCAGAAAGCTAAGAACGTGTCAGAGGCGGCAGTGTTGGCGGACGAGTACGTGCTGACTCATAAGGATTATTCGGGTCCTGTGGGTTTTAAACAGCGTTTTGGTCAAAATGTGAGCCGCAGTGATCGGGTTGGTGTCGCTAATCAACTGGAGGCAATACAATTTAAAAATCTGCTGGTTCGGGATGATGAGCGGGTTTGTCATTTCTGTCACAGACGCGGACATATTAAAGCAAATTGTCATCGGCTGAAAGTTGAAACGAAAAAGTTTCAAACTGCCCCGAAAGGAGTAGGTTTGGCTGCGCCGGTGCGGAGTTCTTTGGAGGACACGAAGGAAAATCGGTCTTCTGAAGTGGGTGTCTCATATCTGCCTTTCATTCGTGAGGGTTTTGTGTCATTGCCAAGTGGCGAGGAAAAGGTTCGAGTTAAGATCCTGAGAGATACGGGAGCGTTTGACTCTTTCATTAGAGCTGACGTGTTGCCGTTCTCGGCTGAGTCTGAGACAGGTGCCTGTGTCCCGATTCGGGGAATGGGATTAAATGTAATGTTTGTTCCGTTACATAAAGTGTCTCTAGAGTGCGAACTATTTACTGGAATCACACAATTAGCTGTGCGCCCTGCTTTGCCAATTGACGGCGTATCTGTGATTTTAGGAAACGGTTTAGCTGGAACGCATTTGTGGGCGGACACTGTGCCGTTAGGTGGGCTGGTTACATCGGACCCCATTCAGCGAGTCATTTCTCAGACTGAGAATAATGGAGAATTCGCAAATGTATTTACCGCATGCGCGGTTACCAGGGCCATGGTGCGCGCTCAGAGCGAGAAAGAGGACAAAGGTGCAAGGAAAATTAAATTGCCTTTGTCTAATTTTCCATTCTCTCTATCTCGCAGTGAGTTCGTCGCGGAGCAGCAAGCCGATGTTTCTTTGAAGAATCTTTTCGATCAGGTTCGCCCACTCAGTGAAATAACAGACTGTGCATGTGGATACTTCCTGCAGGACTCGTTGTTGGTGAGAAAATGGTTACCACATGTTGACATTGTGGGGGAACCGGTGTTTCAGATAGTGGTTCCCATTAAACTTCGCTCCGCAGTGTTAAAAGTTGCTCATGACGAGTCTGGCCATTCTGGTGTACGTAAGACGTATGACCGAGTTCTAAGACATTTTTTCTGGCCTCGTCTGAAAAAGGACGTTTCATCTTATGTTAAGGTGTGTCATGTCTGTCAGGTCATTTCCAAGCCCAATCAGGTTTTGAAACCGTTCCCTTTGAGCCCAATTATTGCCGCATCTGAGCCATTTGAGCATTTGATAATCGACTGCGTGGGTCCGTTACCCCGCTCAAAGGCTGGGTCATCATATCTGCTCACTGTGATGTGTCAAAGTACACGTTACCCAGCAGCTTATCCGTTACGTACAATAACAGCTAGGTCGGTGGTACGTGCACTCACTCAGTTTTTTTCGGTGTTTGGTATCCCTAAATTAATACAGTCTGACCAAGGCACTAATTTTTCATCACATTTGTTCAGTCAGGTTCTAAAACAGCTACGGGTGCGACACAATAAAGCAACAGCGTATCATCCGGAGAGTCAGGGGGCGTTAGAGCGTTTCCACCAGACTCTGAAGTCTCTCCTGCGCGCTTACTGTACAGAACTGGCGGGTGACTGGGAGGAAGGATTGCCTTGGCTGATGCTGGCTGCCAGGGAGGTAACCCAGGAAAGTACCGGGTTTAGCCCAAATGAACTAGTTTTTGCACACACTGTGAAGGGTCCGTTGGCTGTGGTGGCGGACGGGCTGAAAGAGCCTGTTCCACCGAAAAACTTGGTGGATTATGTTAATGGTTTTAGAAGGCGCTTGTATCGGGCAAGGGAACTTGTTAAAGAGAAGTTGACTGTGGCGCAGGAAAAAATGAAAAGTTTGTTTGATCGGCGTGCAGAGGTGCGTACATTTCTGCCGGGAGATCAAGTGTTGGCTTTGTGTCCAATTATGACTTCTCCTTTTCAGGCAAAATTCACTGGTCCATTTACAGTTCTGGAGCGGGTTTCCGATCAGAATTATTTAATCTCTATGCCAGAGCGGAGAAAGAAAACCCAGTTGTGTCATGTCAACATATTAAAACCATATTATGCTTGTGATGATTTATTTCAGTCACAGTGTAATGATGCCATGCCTGCATGTGCCGTAAACAACCTTGCTGGAAGGAGCGAGACTTTCGGCACCACGGACAGCGCACTGTCACTTGTGGGGGATGACAGTGACGTGGATGGGTTGGACAGCTCTCTGATTCATGGGCGTTTTAAGAACTCTGAAACTTTGGGCAAGTTGGACACGTTGTTGGCTCACTTACCTGCAGGTCGTGCTAAACAGTTAGCGGAATTGATACAGGATTTTCCATGTCTATTTTCAGACACACCTGGTCGCACACATTTGATCAAACACGATGTGGATGTGGGTGATGCTAAACCAATAAAGCAGCGGTTTTACAGGGTGAATCTGGAGAAGCGTAAGCACTTGGATGCAGAAGTAGATTACATGCTTCAAAATGGGATAGCAGAACCAAGTATGTCCAGTTGGGCATCGCCATGTATTCTAGTCCCCAAGTCTGATAACACTCTACGTTTCTGCTCAGACTTTCGCAAGCTTAACGCTGTTACAAAACCAGATTGTTTCCCTTTGCCGAGAATGGATGATTGCGTTGACCAGGTGGGTTCTGCTAACTTTGTCAGTAAATTTGACCTTTTAAAGGGTTACTGGCAGGTGCCATTGACAAAGCGCGCACGTGAAGTGTCAGCGTTTGTTACACCTACAGGCTTGTATTCCTACACGGTAATGCCGTTCGGTCTGAGAAATGCGCCGGCGACATTTCAAAGACTAATGAACAGAGTGGTTGGTGACATGACTGGTTGTGCGGTTTACTTGGACGACGTGGTGGTGTACTCTGACACGTGGGAAGAGCACGTGGAGCGCATCCGAGAGCTTTTCACTCGTTTGGCGGGGGCGAGGTTAACGGTCAACCTGGCCAAGTGCGAGTTTGGAAGGGCGACTGTTACCTATTTAGGTCGTGTGGTTGGCCAAGGTGAGGTCCGCCCTGTTGAAGCAAAGGTTCAGGCGGTAGAGCAGTTTCCTGTTCCAGCTACAAAGAAGGAGCTAATGCGTTTTCTTGGGCTGGTGGGATACTACAGATGTTTTTGTCGAAACTTCTCATCTGTGGTGGTGCCTCTGACAAATTTGCTGCGCAAAGATGTAAAGTTTGAGTGGTCCACCCTTTGTCAACAGGCTTTTGAGCAGGTGAAAAGGCTCCTCTGTGCTGCTCCTGTATTGGCTGCACCACGTCTTAAACATCCTTTCCAACTTTACGTGGATGCCAGTCATGTGGGTGCTGGAGCTGTCCTTACACAGACTGATGATCTGGGTATTGGTAGGCCGGTGAGTTACTTTTCGAAAAAATTCGATAAGCATCAGTTGAATTACTCAGTGATCGAGAAGGAGACGTTTGCTTTGATCTTAGCCTTAAAACATTTCGATGTTTATTTAAGTGGTGGCGCTAACATCATGGTTTTTACAGATCATAATCCGCTGACGTTCTTGTCTTCCCTTAAATGTCCAAATCAGCGTTTGATTCGCTGGTCATTGTTCCTGCAGTCTTACAATCTGGATATCCATTACATTAAAGGAAAAGACAACAGTCATAGCTGATGCGTTATCTCGCGCTCCACTTTTGTAGCACGTTTGGTTGTTTTTGTGCTTGTTTTTGTCCCTGTTTCCTTTCTATGTGCCTTAAAGAAGCTTCTGAGTGCACCAGTTGCTGGTCTAGAGAGTGAGCAGAGGAGGAAATCGGTACATTAAACCAATCCAGCTGAGTATAACGTGGGTAAGAGCAATATGTTAAAGGGTGGCTGTGTTTACTTTACACGTTTGAGTTTGGAGCAGGGTTCCATATAGAACCTGCTTTTTTATGGGCGGGGGTGTGACGGCCCTGCTGCGCGGTCCGGTGTGCTATGACTGTCGATTAATTCTATCAATTAAGGTCCTCTAAGTGGGAGGCGCTTCCATTATGCGGCCACCTGGATTGTACTTAAGGAGCGCCGTTCCATTCAGGAGGGGAGTCCCCTGGTCGAAGCAAGCGCGCTGCAGACAGCCATCCAGTCCAGACCAGGTTGGGGTCTGGGCTTCCTGGTGTGGAGGGACCAGGCGTGATCGCCCCATTCGAGCTGCCGTCTGATTCCGACGTCTAGACCAGTTTTTTGATTCTTTTAAATAAATGCCTTTTATAGGCTGAAAGCACTGCCTGTTTCCGTGTCCCCCAGTTTTTTTGTTGCGACCAGTCGAGCCGGGTCGTAACAATGAGGAAAAAATCTACCAAAAACAGGCAATTTCTGAGGTAACAGCAGGGAGCAGCATTACCATTTTATGTTCAATACCAAAGTTTAACTTGGCAGTGGTTACAACTAACTTGTTTCTGTCATATTCAATGCTGGAAGAACTTTAAACTGAAATGCTTGCTAACTCGATATGCTTGCGTTGCTTGCGTTTATTTGATGTTAACACGCGGGTTTTTGTTGTTGCTTTCTCGCGTGCATATAGTGAATGGCAGGGAAAAACAGGCAAAAACACATGGATACTTTGAAGCGAGAAGCGACTTCACCGACGGCGTCGATGCAGACCCCCCCCCCCCCGCTCCGCTCCGCACAAAACTTGTTCCGTTCGCCAACTCACCGCCTCGCCTAAGCAAATTCCTGCGGGAAACACCGCCTTCCGCATGTCGGCTTTGTTTTTTTCCGGCCAGCACCTTTCTTCCTCTTTGACTCCGAGGTTTGGCTGACAGCGAGGTTATTGGCGCATTATCACCACCTACTGTTCTGATTCAAACCCCTACACCGCAGCAACAGACCTTCACAAAATAAAAGCATGTGAGCAACATGCGTTAACGCGCGTTAAAGAAAATATCGCCGTTAATAGTCTAATGAGTTAACGCGAAATTAACGCGTTAACTTGCCCAGCCCTAACCTAAATATAAAAATAATGTTGGTTAAATAATAAAAACATGATCTTTAATTTAAAAAAACAAAAACAAATCTCCTGTAGTATACTATAAAAACAAGTTCTTGTTTCAAAGAGATGGTTAACTTTTGTGGCTCTAAACAAAATATGTTTAGCTGGACCGAGGGCAAAAACAGCTCTGCGGGTTGTAAAGGTTGCTGACCCCTGTGCTAGGGTATTATTCATTATAGAGTTACTGAGAAAACAGCAAAAATATTTATAATGTGAGACATTTTTAACCAGATATATAGTACAAAATAAAAATTACTAAACTAGAAATGGGCATTTGTATAAATTTTGATTAATTTATATATCAATGCATTCATTTTAAGGAATTTTTATTTTTTGCTGTAAAAAATCATGTCAAATTAAATATATTAAACACAGACATAAATCAAGCAGAAAAACACGAACCATAATGGATCGTGTATTTATACATCTTTGTTCTGCATGTAATCATAAATTAATTAATTTCTGATTGCTTGAGAAGTTTCCAGTATTGCATGCATTGCTGTAGATTTTAAAACAGTTTATCTGAAATCACCTGAAACCAACCAGAACAGGGTGTGTCACAGGTTACATTGTTGAAAGGACTTGCTGTGAAGAATTGTAGCAGGATCTCACTTTTTAGTTTTAGTTTTGCTTTTCCCCTTTCTTGTTTA
Source organism: Fundulus heteroclitus (assembly GCF_011125445.2). Lineage (NCBI taxonomy): Eukaryota > Metazoa > Chordata > Actinopteri > Cyprinodontiformes > Fundulidae > Fundulus > Fundulus heteroclitus. The sequence goes on along the minus strand of NW_023396678.1, from coordinate 166,219 downwards.
GAACAGGTTTTACAGCAGGAAGAGGATAACAGGGATTTTTTGTCTTTATTACTTTTACATCTCTCACGATCTTCAACCATCTTTAGGGGGAGCAGTCAAACTCAAAAACTTCCTGGATTTCCTGTATTTCTAGTTCAGTTGAAGTTTGACATTCTCCCCATGTGAACATTCCACTTCCTCCTAGCCTGTACAGGATTTTTTTTTCAGATTGTTTTCTTGCATTGGTTAGTTTTATCTATAATCAATTGTAGCTCATTTAAGGCAGGTTTGGGACTCGCATAAAGTTCTTCCCAGAAATCAGACCGCAGCTTTCATGGATTTCACTGTAATGCTGTAAAACTTTGAAAGGTATTGTGGGAAATAATAACTGATTCTTCAGTTACTTATTGAATAAAAAGAAACTGTGATTTCATCAAGCTCCAGCACTTTTTTGAGAACCATAACAGAGACAAAGTAATCACGCCCCTGGCTAGGCCACAGCAGCCCTTCTGCCTGCTCTCAGCCTTGGTCTCCTCTGAATCTGTGTCTACCTCCTCCTCACACTCTGCTATATCGGCTGACCAGGGCAGATGTAGCAAAACATCTCAAATCTGTAATGAATTATGAGGAGATGAACCTGGTATTCAGCCAGACACTAAAATAATACTTGATGGGATTTATTAAGGAGATGATGGGTCGGGAAGGCAGACAAAAAAACAATCCAAAAAGGTGTACAGAGCAAACATCCAGGTGACAACAAAAACTGGGACAGACTCAAAAAACAGAGGAACTGGTCAGGTAATCAGAATACATACAAATGCTGAAGGGCTCTTACCAATGAAACGTGTGTGAGAAGTTCCAGCCACAAACAGAAAACTGAGGAGGGTTTAAATAGACAGGTGGACAGGTGAAACCAAGTGACTTCTAATTAACTAGGAACAGGTGAGAGTGATCAAGGAAGGGGAAGTGACAGAGAGGCTGATGGGACAGAAACTAAGATGAACAACTACAGAGCAAAAATAACCATAAAGAGAAAACCCAAGATAGAAAACAAGGCTAAGACTGAACAGAACACAAGCTTTAATCAAATCTAATAAAGAAAACCAGATAACTAAAACAGTTAAGGCTAAACATGAATCCAATACAAAACTAGAAACAGAAATAAAACCCAAGGCAGGAAAGTTAACTTAACCAAAACAACAACATGAACCAGAACAGAACATTACAAAATCCAAACATTGATAGTTTCAACCGGGGGAGAGTAAAGCCGTCTTCTCCCTGAGTGCAGCAGCTTAGATGTTTCTGAAGGAGATAGGTCTGGCATGATTTTAGGACCTCAAGCTTTAATGTTTCCTTTCACAATGGGCCATTAGAAATCCTTCAGCTGACTCGTCACTTACAATATTGGTGTGTATGGCCTTGATGCCACGCATCTGGGGTCCGTTCTTCGTACGTTGCTTAAAACATCCAAGATCAAATGACACATCCAAGATGACTTCATCCGGCTAATCCTGATCCGGCTAAGTGGGTTCTTCGAACACACCTGTTGTTTATGATTAGTATGGCTGGATTGAGTTATCTGAGACAACTGCGCGTTCATGCGTTTGTTTAAAAGGGGAAATGTGTCGATAGTAGAAACATTGATCAGCAACGCTGCTATTGGCTGTTCAGCATGGCCAAAGAACACCCACAGTTTTTCTCCCAAACAGAACAAGAGCTTGGAAGGTTATGCCGAATTTGAGTCATTAATTAAAACACCTCAAAATCTGTTAAAGCCAGGAGAGAGAGCTGGCAAAAAGCAGCAGACAAATTAATGCGTAAATACTGTCCATGGTAGATGTTTCTATCACATTCTACAGCATGAATTTTTGCATTTTAATAATTTGATATTATTTGTTCTTTTATATCGGAGCCTCCACGGGACCCACTAGAACACGGGGACAAGTAAAAGTGAAATACAAGAATATTCTACAAAATGGTAGCCTTTAATTATTACACTTTATTTTAAAAAGCCACTTGTTATGTCAAGAGATCCAAATTTCAGTGTCATTCCTTAGACACGGGAAGTAAAGGACACGTGCAAACTGGGAATTTTAACAAAAAAAAAATCTTTATCCATAAAAAATGAAAATCTTCCTTTTCCAAGTCATCCACAGTTTACATATAAAACTGTATTGCTCCGTGTCTAGATAATCCATCCATAGTTTTTTCTAATACAATATACGGCTCGACAGGAAGCAAACCTTTCAAAGTAAAACTAAACTTCACTATAAAATGGCCCGAACAACTCTTCTTACTGAATATGATAAAAATAAAAAGCAAACTATCATACAACTTAAATATTTTAGATTTATGGCTCTAACATCACGTTTTCCTCTTTAAAAGCCACTGGTAAATGATGTGTTTGTCTGTTTATAACAGCCACCAAGAAAAATCTCTCTACAATTACACTGTCGCGCTGCGCTAAAGGATCCTGTCTATTGCGCAATACGCGATTAATTCGAAAAACTCTGCAAATTATTCTTGCACCTTCCGCAACAGGTTGCTGTTGTAAAAATGGACATAGCTACGGCAGACTTCCCTATCTCCTCCGCTTATACAGCCGTGATCTAATCTTGTTTACATGAAATAAGCCTGCTCTCGAGCAGGTTTAAGCTGGCGCACATGTTGCTATGACAACAAGTGCAGGATGTCTTTCGAAGAACCAAACGATCCAAGATTATGCCAAATCGTCAACAATGAAATCCTGCTAACTGAGTTAGCGACGTACGAAGAACGGACCCCAGAAACCAATCCACCATATCTTGAGTCATACTTTTTTCCTCATTTGGGCTGCATCCAAATGCGTCTTTTAGGTCAGGACTTTTCAGCCAAAGCAGAAGTGATCAGAGCTGTCTGAATAGTGCAGTCAGTGAGGAAGGAGCCAGGAGAAGGAGCCTGTATGCTTCCTCTTGTACCTACTTTACCCTAGGAACCTCATGTGGTGGTTGCTTAGTGGTTGAAAACGTGGTCAGTAATGATCATCACACCAAGAATCAGGATCTGCTGAGTTTTATTCCTAGAATATTTCCTTGCTTATTTGACAAAAGTCAGGGTTTCCGCAGGTTTGGAGAGAATCTCTGATGTGTTTCTGTTCCTTGTTTCTCCCTTCTGTCCTAGTGGGGACATGTTTAGCTCAATGGTGTCAGGTTCACAACACCAGAGAACAAAAGAAAGGTAAAAAGCAAAATTCCAAAAATTATAACAGAAACTAACAATTGCACAAGATACTAGTATACAACAGGAGGAGGCCACCAACACCAATGTTGAAGACAAGTGGAATAAAAACCTCTCTGCCATGTCGCTGACGTTGCCAGAGATGGATGTACTGGGTAAAGGTCTGAATTTTGTCATTTCTCCACACGAAATACCCACTGTGGAACTCATAACTGCCACTGAATCCGTATTTGGGAACAACGATCTGAAGGAAACCGAGACAGAACAACTCCGGATGAAAATAACAGCTACCCTCTCCAACGCCAAACCACCTCCTTCTAACCTAAGACCAAAGGAAAGCCATAACATCTCTTAGCCAGGACCAAAGTATCACCATCTTAGCAGCTGATAAAGGAACATACACCATGGTCCTCAACACTTCTGATTACCAGGACAAAATGCACAAGGAAGGAACACCAGTCAGACCCATCGTCAGCAGCATTTACTCAATGACTTACAACATTGCTCAACATCTGGCTGGTATCTCAGCCCCTCTGGTGGGAAACACTTTACATCACATAGAGAACTCCACAGATTGTGCAAACAAAGTCAAACATCTAAAGTTGGCGCCAGGAGAAACGCTTGCATCTTTTGATGTCCCCTCACTTTTCGCATGCATACCCTCATCAGATGTGATAGAAACAGTCAGGAAACATCTTTAACAAGATGATAACCTGAACAACAGGACTAATTTTACTCCGGACCAGATCTGTACCTTACTGGAGCATCGTCTTTCCACAACCTACTACAAGTTCGGTGATCACTTTTACAGCCAGAAGCACGTTGTGCTGTGGGATCTCCAGTGTCACAGATTGTGACCAATCTTTACATGGAGGAAATGGAAAAGAGAGACTTGGACTCTTTCAGAGGAACACCACCAGGCCACTGGTTCAAATATGTGAACAACACTTGGGTCAAAGTCCAGGCAAAAGAAGTTGAAGCTTTCACCAGGTCCATCAACTGAGCGGACAACATCAGGTTTACCAGAGAGGATGTCAACAACAACAAGCTGCATTTTCTGAACTGCTTAGTGGTTAGTGTCTGGGTGACGGTGGAACAGAGGTTAAGGAGTTCATCCTGCAATTGGTGGGTTGCTGGCTTGATCCCCCACTCTGGCTGTCTCTGTTGTTTTGTCCTTGGGCAAGACACTTCAGCCTCATTGTCTGCTGGTCAGAGGGCCTGGTGGCGCCGGTTTATGGCAGATTCACTTCTGTCAGTCTCCTCTGAGGCAGCTGTAGCTACTAACATAGCTCACCACCGTCAGGGTGTGAATGGGTGAATGACTAAAATGTAGTTTGAAGAGCTTCGGAGGTCATCAAGACTAGTTAAAGACTAGTGGTAGGAAAATCAAACAATAACTGACTTCCCAGACTTATTGAATAAGGAAACGGTTAAGTGGTCAAGTTCCAGCACTTAATTGAAAAACAGAGCAGCGATTACATAGATGGAATTGCTGTCTCTGACTCTCTCCTCACTAATACCTGACCGCAGCCTTGCCGTGAGATAAAACAAAGACAGTCATATCCTATTCATTATCCCGCACAGTTGTTGATTCAAGATCAGGACTTGTTCTTAGGGCCCCCAAGAGGCTCGGGCCAGCACTGCTGACCACTGCTGACCAGATGAGAGTCCTGAACTCTCATCTGAACAGCCAAGCTGTTGAGGATAGATTCTTGGAAACTTACAATTTCTGGTCCTCATTTTCACCAACAGAGAGTTTCAATTCAAAAACATTTTTGAATTTTGTTTTATTTCTATAGCACCAATTTACTACACACAAGTCATCTCAAGGCTCCATCCTGAATAAATCTCCATACTTGTCTTCTTTTCCTTTCTTCTTTCTCTTCTGAAAAAACTGCACAAGCAAACCTGACTTGCAAATATGTTGCTCATCAGGAAAGCTTGATACTGTCAGTAGAACTCAACAAAACACTTTACCTGTTGAAAAGCTGCCGGTGGTTGTTGGGAGTGTCCAAATAAGGCGTTTAAAAATGTAATGTATGTGGAAAAAATGAAACCTTGCTTCTCAAACACTGTAAGTGCATCAATTTGTATTGTTAAGGGCCTTCCAGACGGGACGTGGTGTAGTGCTACTCTTGCTCAGGGCTTCAGCACCAAAGTTGAACATAGTTGAACTTTGTTTGGTGTTCGCAAAGCCGTGTGCTGCTCTGCTCTTGTGCCTTTCCACCGTTGTGCATGCCATTGAAAATAATGGGTTTCAGGGAAGGTCCATTCCCAGAACCGTGCATCCATCTACTCCCCTTTTTCTGTTTTTGGAGTCCTGCACACTTATTTCCTTCTTCCTGAAACCTCCCTTTTATCAGTGAGATTATTGGAAAAGCTGTGTTTCAACAATTAAACACCTTCTTATCAATGACCAGCCACTTTGATATTTTCCCGTCAGGCTTCCGTGCTCACCACAGTACAGAGAACGTCCTTTGCAATGTGTTCCTTAATTTCCTACAAATACCTGTGTGTTTATAGTTGTGCCAAATGTTGAACAAACTGCAGTTTCACTCGAGGGGTGTTTTGCCAACTGGGGGGAACTACTTGAATCTGCAAGAAAAATAAAGATTGTATCCAGGAAAAGATTCTTATTTATATAAATATATGGTTTCATTTCCTGATGCCTGTTGCTTATCTCAGTTAAGATCAATGTAAGCATTATAAGTAGAGGGTTTCTGTGAAATCACATAACCTGAGACATTTAGTTAAATGATTTGTCTGAAACCCAGCAGGATAAACTGGTTTTAGCAGCTTCTTCAACAGCATATAAGCGTGAAAACCATCTTCCTGCTCAACTCTACAGAGCTTCAAGAAACCAAGAGGAGGAGGTAGGAGAAATTTTATTGTCTACTGCATAATATTCAAACAGCTGGAATAAAAAAATATATATTTAAAAGAAAATAAGTGAAAATAGAAACACCCAGGCTGACAGAAGTTAAATTCAATTTTACTTATATAGCACCGAGTCATGATACGTATCATCACAAGGTACTTTCCAAAGTCAAATTCAATCAGATTATACAGATCAGTCAAAATGTTTCTTAAGTGACACCGTCAACAAAAGCCTCAATTTATGAATAGGAAGAAAAAACATTGCTGCTATATGCTAGTTAGATTGATAAAATTGTATTCTATATTTAAGAAAGGCGGAGAGGATATTTAAACTAATACATTTTACCAACTGAATATTTTTATTGGGGCTGTTTATTATCAGAGCTGAATATTTGATACTAACCTGTAGAGTTAAACTTTTTCTGTATACTTAATATTAGTGTGTACAAGAGTCGTTTACATTTTAAAAGTTTGTAAATTTAGTTCAAGTAAACTTTAGCATGCCATATGTCAGCTTTATTAATATTAAACACAATTTCCAACAACTAAATTGTGGTTATTCAAAAATCTGAGTGGCTAGTAACTTTGGCAAACCACTAGTCACAGTGGCTGGTAAGCAACAAAGTTCATATCAAGGCCTTAGAAATGGGATCAGATGTAAATATTGATATTTGGTACCCAGATTTTCTGAAGCTTATTCTAGAAACTAAAAGTTCTTCATCTAACAGAAACATGTAAAATCGATTTAGTAAAAACTTAATTAAAAATCCACATCTAAAACTAGTGTAGAATAATCAAATATTTGGTTGCATTTGAAGTTTGAATTTGAGTAAGTAGACGTTTTAGGAATAATTGATCTTGTAAGTGTCTTTGGTTCCAAGTGATTCATAGTTTCTAAAGTTTTTTTTTCCTGGTGATCACAGATATCTAATTCTGGCACAATCATGGCACCGTGAGTATATCTGGACCAAAGCAAATTATTAAGTGATCCTAAAGTGTTGTTCATTGATTCTGTATATCTGTCAGAACATTATCGATCATTTCTAACCTGTTTGTTGTGGCAAAAACGAGGATGAAATACCAAAAAAAAATCAAGTGATATTTAAGCCTTTTATTCATCCTGTATCTATGGAGAGAACACACACAGAAAGTTTTGACTCCTTTAAGCTTGCTCACACATATATCCATACAAGGTCACAAAATAGAAGATGGGCTTCTTTTCCCTAAAGTCGCTTTTAAATATCAAGAGTCGCAGGTTGCGTTTCTTTTGGTCTTAGAATAGAATATAACTATATTGTCATTGCACTGTCACAAGTACAAAGCAACAAAATGTGTTCTCTGCTTTTAACCCATCCCCTTGGGGAGCAGTGGGCTGCCAATGTGCGGCGCCCGGGGAGCAATGTGGGGTTAAGGGTCTTGTTCAGGGACCCAGAGTGCAGGCGCTGGGGATTGAACCGGGTATTTGCATCCTTCTCTGAGTGCAAGCACACTGCTCTAACCACTCAGCCACGACTCCCAAGACTCTTGTTTCTGAAAGTGAATTGCTTATTTGTGCTCTAAAATAAGCAACGATGAGCAGGAGTTATAGAGAGCCCTGCTTATGCTACAGACACTTTAAGTATAGCCAGCTAAAATATCCCCCCGCCTTATTACGCTGCAGCACATCCTCCTCTAGACTGACATAGGAACATAAAGGCAGAGAGAGCAACTATGTCTGTATTTTCTGCAGTTTATGGCTGCAATGACCGGTGAAAACTGCTGAAAGTAGATTAGGCGGCGCAGATCACTATTTTAAGCAGAGATTGGTTCTGAAGATGAGTTTTTACACGCTGATAACATTCCAAAAACCAACCCATAAACCTTACTTTGCTTATACTAATGCTTATTAAATTGTTGTCTCTGTATTTGACAAACTAAGGCTAAATCACATATGAAAGTACCCTGGTTACACAAATATATTTATATATTAATTAGTATAATTTATTGCATATTAAAATACCAAATAGGCTTTTACATTTTCAGAAGTAAAAGATAAAATATGCGATTAATTTGTGATTGATCTCGAGTCAAACATCATGTGATTAATCACAATAAAAAATGTCATTGTTTGACAGCCTAACTATTAACTAAATCACAATAAACGCAATTGTTATCAACAGTTAATCTAAAGAGAATTGATCGAGCACTAGCCTTTGCAAATCACTTCCATATAAAATAAACATAAATTTGTCTATTCATCTATGTGAAAGTTTATTAAACCAAATAACTTCCTGATATAACTAAACTACGCAAGCCAACAAATTTTTCAGCAAACTAGACCATACCTAACTAATAAAGAAAACGTTAATGATAAAAGGCAAATACAAATTAAATCATTTAACTAAGGAACAACTAAAAAATGATCAATTTTAATCAATTTTAGAAAATGAAGGAAACGATCAAAGCTTTGGATCAGTTCCATCATGGCGACATTTGAATAGTAATAATGTATGAATCACGGACAGCAGTTTGTGTAGATTTTCAAAAGATTTAGATAAATTTCAAGCGTAGGAAGCATGAAAAGAATATTCACATAATAATTATGCAGTAGATGTTAGAACCAGCAGTCGTTAGCATGCAGCGGGGGAGTCATAGCAACAAATGCAGGCTTGGTTCCTGGCTAACTGTTTGAATGGTCATAAAACTACCACATGTTAAACAGCAGGGGGGAAATTGCGAAACAAAGGAAGGATCATAAATTAGCAGGCTCGAGATTCAACTGCCGGATAATTTCAAATTAACTGTTGTCTCTGCATTTGGGGCCAGTGTGGCCAGATGTCGCTGTGGATGTCGCATGCCCACTACGCTCTCAGTAGACATAGTGGGGCACAAATCGTAGATGAAGGTAACTCACTAAAGACAATGGGGATACTAACAGATTACTTTCCAAACATGTGGGAACAGCTTGACTGTTAAAGAGCAAACAAAATGTGCTATGTCCTCATGGATATTTATATAAACTAAATGTAATGTAAAACTACAAGTAAAGACTCATATTGTTAATTTATTAAACAGAAAAGATTCACAAAAATCCTTTAATAATCTAGCAAGGCCAAGCAACACTAGATCATTATTTGCTTTTATTTTCCATTATTATGTTAAATTTTGTTAAAATTTTCACACATTTTATTCCAATTATTTTCCAATGTTTTAATCACGTAAAGCACTTTGCATTGACTTGTACTGAAATGTGCTGCACAGATAAATTAGCCTAGCCTAGATTGAAGCAGAACGTAAAGATAACGTGTGTATATCCAGTATTCTAATTGGACAGTCTGAGCTTGACCATAGGCCCCACAGCTGTCTAATCAAAGCGTGTTGGGCATGCTCACTGCGATCTCAGATGTTCATTATTTAAACAAATGTTGTGGGGCTGTATAGCTCCATAGTGATCTGGTGGAGCCGGGCCCCACTGGCCGCAATTGCACAGACGCCACAGACTCCATTGAGGAATTTTGGGGCAACAACAGAGAAAGTGTTTTTACCTCCTTGCACTCTTTGTTTTTTGAATTGTAACGTACGGGAATAAGGACCCAATATGCACACAAACAGGTATGAGCCTTTAAGTGTTTTTATTTACTCGAGCTCTGAGCGTGTCGAGGAAAACGCGCAGGCAGCGCGGCACAGGGAGCGCACAGAAGGCAGCTCAGGTTGTAACTACAGGTTAGTGATCGGAAAAAAAGGAAAAAAAACTGGCAAGGAGAGAGAAGGAAGATCACTAACCTGGTAGAGGGATTCAGAGTTCGGGACCGGTTCAGGTCCGGGGCGGAGGTCCGACGGCGGACAGTGATTGTGAGGCCATTAAGCGGCAGGCAAACAGGGGCAATCCAGCAGGGAAATCCAGGTCCGTTCCAAGGTCTGTTAACTGGTGGGCAGAGATGCAAAAGGGGTCAGGCAGATTCGAAGACTTAATCAGAGCGGGGGTCCGGTACACAAGCAGGCTATCCAGGGCAGAGACAGAATCGGCGGTCAGAAGGCTGATCAGGTCGGGCACACAGGCGGGCGAACAGGAACAATTCAGGGGTCTGGCGGGCTCGGTAAACGGTGGCGGGCTCAGATCGAATAACAGCAAGACTGGCAGGTTTCAGGAAGGCTGGAAAGTAACAAGGGTTGGCTTGAGACGATCTGGCACTGGGGGCTGATCTGGACTGGGTATATATAGAGGTGAGACAGGTGGGACCAGTGAGGACTAATTGCAGAAATGAGGAGTGGAGCAGGTGTGCTGAATTGTGTATCAGCTCCAGTGCCAGGATCGTTACATGAATGACTAAAAACTGATCTGTAGACCTGAGCAAACGAGGGAGCGTGCAGATAAAGCAGGTCTGACACGTACAGAAAAGCAAGACCATGAAGATATTTAAAAACAAATTAAAGAATTTTAAAATCAAGCCGAATGTGAACCAGTAGCCAATAAACTGCTGCTAAAACTGGAGAAATGTCTCATTCTCTGGTAGCAGTTAAAAGTAGTGCAGCAGCATTTGGACCAGCTGCAGTCAAGCCTCTACAGTTTTGTTAAGCCCAAAGTAAAGTGGAGTGCAGTAATCTAGGCACGTTGTAATTAAAGCATACATACAAATATTTATTCAGCTGTCTCAGTATGAAAAAGCTGGACAGGACCACAGATTTTAACTGAGCATCAGACTTAAGATTGTAAGATAAAGTCTTACACTCAGGTCAGTAGCTGTCAGTGTCAGATCCTGACTTTAAGAACCAGGTTAACACTGATGTTAGAGGCAAGGCAAATTTATTTCTATAGCACAGTTTAGTACAGAGACAATGCAAAGTGCTTTTCATGATTAAAATTAAGGAAAATAAAACAGAATAAAAGCAAGTAGGAATAAAATGTAGAAACAAAATAGAACATTAAAATCAATTGGACTAAAAAGAACAACAAAAAAAGTTGAACTAATAATGTTTGAGTAAAACAGTTTAACTAGAACAGTCGAAGGCAATCCTGAATAAATGTGTTTTTAATCTCTATTTAAAGGAACTCAGACTTTCAGCACCTGTACAGTTTTCTGGGAGTTTGTTCCAGATCAGTGGAGCATAGGAACTAAATGCTGCTTCTTCATGTCTGGTTCTGGTTCTGCAGAGCAGGCTGGAGCCAGAAGACCTGAGTGGTCTGGAGGGTTGATGCCCTGATAACAAGTCTGTGATGTATTTAGGTGCTAATTCAGGGATTTATAGACTAACAGAAGGATTTTAAAGTCTATTCTCTGAGATCCAGGGAACCATGGAAGGACTTCAGAACCAGGTCCATGTTCTCTACGTTCTTAGTCTTAGTGGAAGGACTTCAGAACCGGGTCCATGTTCTCTACGTTCTTAGTCTTAGTGGAAAGACTTCAGAGCCGGGTCCATGTTCTCTACGTTCTTCAGAACCGGGTCCATGTTCGCTACGTTCTTAGTCTTAGTGGAAGGACTTCAGAACCGGGTCCATGTTCTCTACGTTCTTAGTCTTAGTGGAAAGACTTCAGAACCGGGTCCACGTTCTCTACGTTCTTAGTCTCAGTGGAAGGACTTCAGAACCGAGTCCATGTTCTCTACGTTCTTAGTCTTAGTGAGGACTTCAGAACCGGGTCCATGTTCTCTACGTTCTTAGTCTTAGTGAGGACTTCAGAACCCAGTTCATGTTCTCTACGTTCTTAGTCTTAGTGAGGACTTCAGAACCGGGTCCATGTTCTCTACGTTCTTAGTCTTAGTGGAAGGACTTCAGAACCGGGTCCATGTTCTCTACATTCCTAGTCTTAGTGGAAGGACTTCAGAACTGGGTCCATGTTCTCTACTATATACTAAGAACATGGTTAGGTGATAAACCAGGCTTAGTTAACCTACAGGAAGTGGTAAACCTGCTAATAGATACACCTGCAGGTAGGGGCGATGTGGCACAGAGGTTAGGGAGTTTGTCTTGCAATTGGCGGGTTGCCGGTTTGATCCCCTGCTCTGACTGTCTCTGCCGTTGTGTCCTTGGGCAAGACACCTGCATTGCCTGCTGATGGTGGTCGGAGGTCCCGTTGGCACCAATGTATGGCAGCCTCGCATCTGTCAGTCTGCCCCAGGGCACCTGTAGCTACTAACATAGCTCACCACTGTCAGGGTGTGAATTGGTGAATGACTGACTGTAGTGTAAAGCGCTTTGGAGGTCGTTAAGACTAGTTAAAAGCGCTGTACAAGTACAAGCCATTTACCATGTTTTAGTTAAGAAAATTAGGACTCCCGGCTCTACTATTAGATGCTCTACCTGTACCACAAGGTTATTAGGCACCTGCCATAGCATTTGCAATGAGGAGGCAGTGCTGTGCCTCCTCATTGCAATGCATGGAGGCAGTGCATGTAGGCACCTATTACTATTCACCTCTAAACGGATTATTTGTTGTTCTTAATTTTTCTTCTGTCACGATTAATGCGGTCCGAACCGTAGCGTGCACCCCCACAATATAGGTATCAAAACGGCGGCTCGATTACGAGATGTGTGCTACTACTTTTATTGGGGTTTCGAGTTACCATGGCAACGCAATTAGCACCCCAAAAAACCCATGGGAATGAATGGAGTCGGGTAGAAAGAAAGCCCAAAAAAAGCCTCCAAATGACCATTTTCAACGCTGTACTGTGTCGTCATGCTTTCACCTACGAACACCGTTTAACTTCCAGTTTGTAGATATATCTGTGAACTACTCAGAAGTGAAAACGGGATGTGGATATCTTTTATCGTCTCTTCACAGTTACTCCTCAAAGTTCATGTCCAAAAATCAGCGAAATCATCGTTTATAATGAAAGTCAATGACGGAATTCTTCAACTGCCAGAATGGCCCACTGTAGCTTTTTTAAAGATTTCAAAACTCTGAAAAACTTGAGCTTACTCGCTCAATTTTCACTCTACGTAGACAAATTATCCATCAAAACGTAGGTATTTTTGTCAGGATTGGGGAAATGTAACCTTCATTGGTGTGGCATTTATAGATTTTTCGCAAATCACCTGAGACCGACATTCATTTCCTATGGAACGGTTTTGAAAAATGACGTCTGAAAGTCCAAAACATCACATGTTTTTGCATCGTCGCTACTCCTAAACCCTTTTATGTACAGGCATGAGACTTTCACACATGAATGTCCCGACCCTTCTGGCACTCACAAAAAAGGAATTTTGTGGATAACTGTTACGTTTTTTCCGCAGGAACAATTTGTTTGGGAGTAGCAAATGTGCAAAATTCTAAAAGCGCTTTGGAGCTGCATTTTCCCACATCATCCACTTTTTTACATCGTTGCTGTGCCTACACCAATTCTTGTACAAACATAAAAATGAGCACCATAGTCCTCAAAAGCATGCTGATACTCACGGTGAAAGAATTATTTTGATATCTCTTATACCTTTTGAGCTACAGCGATTTGTTCGGGACCGTTTTAAGAGGATTTCTGAAATTCCATAAAAATCCCCTTTATATCATAATTTTTTACGCCTTTATTAAACTTTTTCCAGCAAAAAACGATAGCTTGTCTTCTTTCCCTATCCGTTACGAACTAAACTCAGAAGAAATTACGTCTCTACCATTTACGGATAAGGAGATATGGAGCGTTGTTCGAGGCAAAGTTCTCCATTATAATCCAATAGGCAGACTCGGACACAAAGTGTCTGCACTTCGGTAGACTGGCCGCTGCAGCTGTGTCAGTGAGTTTCCATGACGACGGAACTCTGAGGGCCAGAGGGAGAGGCTCCATTGAGATAGAATGGCAACTTTCGACGCTCACTGCAGTTGCTGTGATTAATGTAGAAATCTGAAATTCGCACAGTCACTTCCTCTTAACATTTTAAAATTTTCAAGTGACTTTCAGTCATGTGTGACTTTTCTGGCCCATTTTGGATTTCACATGCTTTCCTCTTGGGCCTTTGCTTCCAACAGGACCTGGCATGATGCCCAGACACGACCCAATTGGCCAATACAGCACCACCCACCTGTGGGAAATGGCGTTACTGACCATTTTGGTCAAATGTTGAGTTCTGGGCACAGATGTGGTGAGGCTGAGTTGCTAAAGGAGGCCAATCTGACTCATGAACTTTGGTCACGTTTGGTGACATTATGTATTGGCACCCCTTTTTGAGGCACTTCCCAGTACAGGATTTGGACCAAACTGACAGAGTATAATCACCCGGTGATACTGAACACAACCATGCTAGCGGCTAATGGTTAGCATGTTGCTAACCGGAAGTAACTCTAGGAAGCCCATTGACTTAACATGGCACCTTTCAAAGGCCGCTGCGAGGGCTGTGGAGACCATAGGAACCTGAAATTTGCAGTGTTACTTCCTGTTAGTATTTTTGATGGTACGGTAAGCCCCAAGAGGCAGGCGCCTTGCTAAATTTCTTCCGAAATTTTTCTACTTTTAACCTGCTTTACTACTGAACCAGCTTCTTATCCTGTTGGTGGTGATCAGGGGCAATTCTAGGATCTGACCTTTAGGGGTGCTCAGCCCCCAGTGTTGACTGTGATTCATAGCATGAACAACAGGCTTTCCGTTTTTAGTCCAGATGTAAGATTCTTGGAGTTGACACACTTTTGAGCTAAAGCTCGTCAAACAAGCAACAATATGGGCTCATCCAAAAGCAGTGACAAACAGATTGAAATGTTTTCACTCGATAAAACCTTGTGCATTTGTAAAACCTACATGAAGGCAATAGTTAGTTTAGCTATATTGATAAAAGTGAGGAATCATTTCCCTAAAGACACAAAAGTAGGGTTATGGAACTATATATATATATATATATATATATATATATATATATATATATATATATATATATATATATATATACATATATATATATGGGCAAGTTAACGCGTTAATTTCACTTTAATTCATTAGACTATTAACGGTGATATTTAACAGTATAAATCACCTATAACAGTAGGTGGCGATAATGCGGCAATAACCTCGCTGACAGCCCAGCCTCGGATTCAAAGAGGAAGAAAGGTGCTGGCCGGAAAAAAACAAAGCTGACATGCGGAAGGCGGTGTTTCCCGCAGGAATTTGCTTAGGCGAGGCGGTGAGTTGGCGAACGGAACAAGTTTGGTGCGGAGCGGAGCGGGGTCTGCATCGACGCTGTCAGTGAAGTTGCTTCTCATTTCAAAGTATCCATGTGTTTTTGCCTGTTTTTCCCCTGCCATTAACTATATGCACGCGAGAAAGCAACAACAAAAAACCGCATGTTAACGTCAAATAAACATGCACGCATATCGAGTTAGCAAGCATTTCAGTTTAAAGTTCTTCCAGCAACGAATATGACAGAAACAAGTTAGTTGTAACCACTGCCAAGTTAAACTTCGGTATTGAACATAAAATGGTAATGCTGCTCCCTGCTGTTACCTCAGAAATTGCCTGTTTTTGGTAGATTTTTTTCCCATAAAGAGAATTCCCTGTCAGTGGCAATAACCTTTAATTTATTATTATTGCTATTTTTTGTTTTACATGTTTAAGTTGAGCTTTACACTAAATATGTGTTACTGATAAGTGCTACAAATGTTACAACACTTTTGTTCATATGGCAGCAGAACATTAAAATAAAAGTGCTCTTTACACTACTTTTGAATTCATTCTTGGAGTTTGTAAATACAATGCGATTAATCATGATTAATCAGGCAAAATATGCGATTAATCGCGATTAAATATTTTAATCATTGCCCAGCCCTAATATATATATATATATATATACATATATATATATATATATATATATATATATATATATATATATATATATATATATATATATATATATATATATGCCATTAGATATGCAGTCTGACATAAGACGTAAGCCTGCCATATATTATGGTGGTCTCATGACCAGTCCATGTCTTCTGTCAAGCAAATTGCTAATAAGTTAATCAATCCCTACACATTTTCTTTATGAATTTGCTTACTGAACAGCCTCCCTACTGAAGCTGCTACCCCTGCGACCCGACCTCAAATAAGCGAAGACAATGGACGGACGGAAAGTTCAGATTTAACTTTTCAGACAGGCATTCTGAATCCACGACTGCATCTACTGAGCTCATGTTTAGAAACAATTCATTAGAACAGCTGAAGCTCTTCTGACACAGATGCCACATGTGCAGAAAAGAATATAGCTGCAGATGTGAAATGTTCCAATAGAAATAGATCCAAATGGCAAGAATAGCTTGTTTTAGAAACTAAAAATATCTGTGGTCCCATCATGGTCTGATTGTGAAACAAAGATGCAAGGGCGTAGGTTTGATTTGAACTTTGGTAGGGACACCTACAAACAAACCTTCCCTGGTCTGACGTCATTGGTCCTACGCAATATGCATGATCCTATTTTTTTGTTCTTGATTTGAGCGTCAGGACACGTTTCGTCTGTCTAAAGAGAAAATCAGCATTTCCTGAATGTTGAATTTGGACTTTTTTCCATTTGAACTACCAGCAACAGAAACAGACGGTAAATGTGGGCCTATTAAACCAAATATAGTCAAAATATGTCTGTTGTCTAGATTTATCCTGTATTTTCTTTTGAAGATATAGAAATGTACAGAGATAAACCCCACCCTTATTCTATTTATCTAAGATATTCTGTCTGCATCATAAAACACAGCAAAATCATACATTGAAGGGACTGCAAATAAATGTATTGTATTTACTCTGCACTGGAAGTAGAACTCTAACTGACACTGACACCATTTCAAATATTAAATTCAAACTTCAACAAATGTACTACTGGGTTGTAGTTGCTCTGTGTAGCCCATTTTATGTAATTTACCTTAGCATTCCAAACACATTTCTTACATCATATACCTGAAGTGTAGATAACAGCTTCTCCTTACCTACATCTTCTTAGACAACTAATTATTTCCCTAACAATAGTGAGTTATCAATGTTTAAATGTGCAGTAAACCTTTATACATAAGCAGCATGGAGGACCCAATACTGTACTTTGAGTAAGATGGGTGACACCAAAACTAAATTGTAACCTGAGTGGTTGTCCATTTCATCATTCAAATGAGATTATATTAATGTACTATTGGTATATACTAGTATGACTATTAAAGAATAGCAGATTAAACTTTAAGATATGTAAAGGCCTATATTAAATCAATTTTGTGATCACATCAACAGAAATAAATAATTTCTTACTATTTGGTGTACCAAGTAACCCTCGTAATGATGAAATATGTTGTGAATAAATCCCTGGTGATGAGAATGTCTAGCTCTGCCCCTGGTTTGTACTAATTTACTAATGGACAGTGTGGAAATCTATGTATAATAAAACCAATGTAAATAGTGTTCCTCTGTTTTATTTGTCTTTATCCTAATTCTAGAAGTAGAAATAGTCAAATAAATTGCAGTATTATGTTGTGGAACCCTAATCATACTATTATAACTAAGCAAAAGTCTAAACAAAAAATAGCAGTTGTTTAGTCAGCATCTAGTGTTCTTATACTGTATATTACTCGAGGGATAACGTTTCACAAGTAAGATGAAAATATATAAGAGAGATCCGCGACCAGGAAGGTCGCGGGGGCGGGGCGCCCCAGGGCCCATGGCCGGGACCACTTCAGCGGGGCTAGCTGCCGGCGGAGCCCACGGGCTCGTCCCCGCGGCTCTTGGGGGCATCGGCATTACGGTGGCTGGGGGATTTCCTCGGGGTCGTCTCTACTCTTTCCTTGGGGGGGGGTTGCAGATATCCTGTGTCGGCCCCTCCTGGGCGCCCTGCTTTAGGGACCCCTTTGGGAGTCCGGGATTATGGGTCCCCTGACTCCTGCCTCTGTGCTCAGGGAAGGCGGGCCTTTGGTTCTCCACAACCACTATCAAGCTATTTCCTTCTGGATAATTTTCACCTAAACTAGTGCACTCTCACATCTCCCACAGGTGCTGGGTCCCAGGTATTAAATGTTCACTTATATACAGTAAGCTTATAATTTATTTATTTATTTATGTTCTTTCACTTTCTTTTTTTCAGGTATCACATTACACATGTCAGCTTACATAATAATATATATGATTTAGCAATGGCATCTAGGTGTTATTCGATTGTATCTGTTGCTTTATGTCTGTTGGTTGTGCTGTTCTTTTTGCATCTCTCTTTCCAGGTGATGGAGCAGACGGAGAAGGTTTTATCATTCTCTCCCTTTTATCTCTTCTTTCTTTCACCTCTACTCTTTTTTTTCTCTCTCTCGCTTCTTGTTCTTCCTTTACTCTCCCATTGTAATGTCCATATAATTTGAAATTCTCCTTGCAGGAATCATAATAAAGCTATTTACAAGCATAAATCAAGTGGAAAAAAAAAATAAATAAAATAAAAAAAAAATATATATATATATATATATATATATATAATTAATATTTTTGATTAGAATGTGATTTTTCTAATATTAGGTAGAGAGATTCAGGTCTACACATCCAAGTCTTTGTGACTTAGACTCTCCAAAATTGCATCTGCTCCGTGAAGGAATCAGAGCTTTGTTAGACAGTAGTGAATAAACAGCATATATACTGTGTATGTATATATATTAGTGCTGTCAGTTAAACGCGTTATTAACGTTGTTAACGCAAACTTATTTTAACGCGACAATTTTTTTGTCGCCGTTAATCGCGCGTCGCGTCAAAACACACACACCGTTCCCTAATGTTTTTCACCCCGCCACGCTCTCCGGACTGTGTTTCTTTTACCCTCGGCGCTTTCCGTAGTTTCAAGAGTGCTAGAAAACTGTAGCAGAACAGACCCGCGCTGCGCTCACTGTTGCCAACAGTGAGCGCGAAGTTTCTTTTACCCTCGGACACATGCGACTTTGGGCTTCTTTTTTCTAAAAGTGCTTCTAAATTTTATGAGTCACGGGTTGCGTTTTTTTTTTTGGGGCACGTTTCTGAAAGTAAAATTGTTTATTTGGGCTCTAAAATAAGTGACGAAACAGCGGTTATTATGAGACCTGCCTGCACTGCCCACACTTTGTATCCAGCTGAAATATCCCTCCGCCATAGGAGCCGACGGTAGTAAAGGCAGACAGAGCAACTCTGCACGTATTTTCTGCAGTTTACGGAGCAATAACCGGTGATAACTGCTGAAAGTAGATTACATGGTGCAGATCACCATTTTATCAGACATTGGTTCTGAAGATGAGCTTTTACACGTTGTTAAAATTGCAGAAACCCAACCCATAAACCGTACTTTAATGCTTATTAATTTGTTGTCTCTGTATTTGACAAACTAAGGCTGAATTACGTTGCCAAACGAAGGACCTGGAGTTACTAAACAGTTGCTAAACAGTCTCTTTCAGGGTACTAAGCTCCTGCCCAGTTGCAAGCAAAGTGTAAGACTGGAATGACCTGGAAATTTAAAATCTTTTTCCAGGCTTAAACTCTATGAATATGGATATAAACAGCAAGCAAAAATATTGTTGTTGGTGTGAAAGCTCAGAATTAGATGTGTGAGAGAGAGAGAGTGAAGAAATGAACAAAACTTATGACTTTATTGAAATGTACAATTTTTATTAATTTATATGTTTATGCATAATACCATGTCTAGCTTTGTTTAAGAGGCAAAAAAATATATCGGCATGAAAACAGGTATTTATTTACACATTTGTTTACACACTGTATAAACATCAGGGCGTCATGATTAGTCATTTAGCCATTATAGTCCAGAGTTTAACATTTGGCACCAGGATGTTTTCATTCCAATTCTGAAAAGTGCTTGAAAAATAACATAAAAATATGTTTTGTACAAGCATGTATTTTATTAGTGTCATTTATTGCAAAATTGCACATTAAAATGCCCAAACAGGCTATTACACTTTCAGAAATAAATGGATAAAAAATGCGATTAATCTCGAGTTAACTATCGACATTATGCGATTAATCGCGATTAAAATTTTTAATCGTTTGACAGCACTAATATATATATATATATATATATATATATATATATATATATATATATATAGAGAGAGAGAGAGAGAGAGAGAGAGAGAGAGAGAGAGAGAGAGAGAGAGAGAGAGAGAGAACCTATACCGCGGTTCACCTTTCACTGTCTCCCTGCTTCACGGATTTGCATTGATGAGCCGTTCATTACAGTTCTCAAACGTAATCCATGGTGGGATGTCGGTTTTTAAGAATCTTTTTGCCCAGAAGAAAAAAAGAGCGACAACAACCACTGACAACTATGTTCTTCTCCAGCAAAAAAACACACATGCACCGCGGGCTTCAGAAGAAAAAATACTACAAAGCGGAGTCAGGATGCAGCGGGTCAGTCAGAAGAGCAGTGACATACACGTGAGTCACTATTTGTTCTACTGCACTGTGTATTTCTTTCATAATCATTTTTAATTTTTTCCCATTCTAATCCAGACTCGGGTCGCTGATCTCCACAATTTGAAGCCTTTAGTTCATATTGATGATTAAAATCATTATTTTACAGCACAGTAGTTGTTTGTAAAAAAAACACAACAACAAAAAAAATATTTATTTGTTATTAGTTAAACAAATGCTTGGGCCTGTAAAAAGTTCTGTTTTCACAGAAGTTTTGTTCTTTGGTTTCAATGTAATACAGTACATGTACAAATGTGTTTGTTTATGTAGTAATAGAAAAACTTATAAAAATGTATCAGTGGCTGTGAAACATACATATATCCTGTCAGAATATTCTATTACTATTAACCCCACTGAGATTATTTAAACACACTGGAGCATTTGTTATAGTAGCTACAGTTTTAAGCAAAAAAAAAAACCTGTGAAAATTGATTTGATATTCAACGCGTTATAGTTGTTAAAATTTATTCGGCACCTGGTCAACACATTACACTGAGCTGAGCTGTCAACCTCCCCAAGATGGCGGCCCTAAATCCCGTCAGCGGCCATAGACGAAAGCAGTCAATGCGGGGTCTACTCTTATATTATGTCTATGGTGTCCACCTTGTCAATCAAAGGCCAGGCGCGTTAGTGATTGGCTGCGAGGAGCGCCAGGCCACACCCCGCTTGCACACAGCAGCATTGAAATGACACCATTGGAACGCTAAGCGCTTGAAATGGAGGCGCTCCAGGACAAACCTTTGCATGTACGCACGTCTGGCAGAGCCAAAAACCGACACGCAGGAATACTCTGAATTAATAATTTTTCAGGGGTGAATCAGTAGGTGAGGTCAAAACACTTGCGTGCGTGAGTGTCTCTCTCGCTCTCTTTCTCTCTCTCTCTCTCTCTCTCTCTCTCTCTCTCTCTCTCGCTTGCTTTTTTTGTAAGGAGTAATTAAAGCAAACATTGAAAATGTATCGGAGTAAAAGTATGCAATTAAGTTTGGAAGTATAGTGAAGTAAAAGTAAAAGTTATCAAAAAAATGTATACTCGAGAAAAGTATAAAGTACTACAAAATATACTTAAGTACAGTAGTGAAGTATTTTTACTCCGTTACTATACAACACTGCTCTCGACTGTGGCAAATAAGGCACGAGCATTATTAATGTTCTTGTTGATGATGTCAGAGAAGAAAGACTCTTGCATTTTTCAGTTCTAAGTTATAATAATAATACAAAATAATTAAACTTTATTGATCTCACAATGGAGAAATTCACTTCTGCATCTTATCCCATCCCCTAGGGGAGCAGTGGGCTGCCACTGTGCGGTGCAATCAGGGGTTAAGGGTCTTGCTCAGGGACCCAGAAAGGCAGCTTGTGGGAGTTGAACTCAGAACCTCTGGGACCGAAGCTCTATGCTCTAACCACTAGGCCACCACTCCCCTTTATATCTGTAAAGTCTCTCTTTATAGATGTCGTAGTGAACCTGCAGTCTGTTCTTTCTCCACCTGCGTTCAGCTTTCCGACATTCCCTTTTTTCACTTCTAGCTGATGGAGCATTTCTCCAAGGAGATTTTTTTCTTCCCGGAAACAACTTTCACTTTAACTGGAGCAATGCTGTCAATGATGTCTGAGACTTTAGAATGAAAGTTATCTACTAGCTCATCTACTGAGTTGCAGCCCAAGGTTGAAGTAGCAGAGTAAGCTTGAATAAAAGTTTCTGTGGCATTGTCCTTAAAGGTGCGTTTTCTTACGATGTCCCTTTGGCTAAATGAGTCACTGGTAATGATGCATTCAAAGGTAACGGAGAAGTGATCAGATAAGGCAACATCCGTTACATTGACCTGTGAAATGTTTAGACCTTTAGTGATGATCAGGTCTAAAATATGTCTCTGTTTGTGTGTTGGCTGTTTAACATGTTGAGTTAAACCATAGTTTCTAAGTGTGTCACACAGTTCTTTGCTCTCTGTCTTCAGGGTTGTCAACGTGAAAGTTGAAGTCTCCAACAATAATTAAAAAGTCATAATCAACACATATCACAGACAGCAGGTCACTAAAATCATTAAAAAAGTTTGATGTGGACTTAGGAGGCCTGTAAACATTCAGAAACTTAGTTCTTACCGGGCTCTTTACCTGGAGAGCCAAATGTTCAAAAGAGTCGAATTTTCCCAAAAACACCTTTTTACACTTTAGTGAATCATTAAACAATGTTGCTACTCCTCCACCTTTCCTTTGCTGTCTGCTCTCACAAAGGAAATTGTAGTTTGGAGGAATCGACTCCATCAGTATAGCTGCTTCACTAAATTCATGTAGCCATGTTTCTGTTAAAAACATTATATCAAGATTATTATCAATAATGAAGTCATTAATTAAAAGGTATTTTCCTGACAGAGATCTGATGTTTAGTAAACCGAGTTTATATGACTTAGTGGTTGATGATTTCTCTGTGACAGGTTTCATCTGACATTTTATGACTTTGAAGTTTTTGTTCCTGTTTGTTATCCTTTTCTTTTTTTATTAATTATGCCACGTATCATCACAGATATTCCATATTCAAGCGGATGCTGGAAACTGTCATCAATGTGGCCAAACATTACCTCAGTCTCTTTTTTGTTCTGTAAGTTTGTACACATCCATGACTTCTGAAATGCATTTGAGAGGTTAATTTGCAGAACAACTTTTCCTTTTTAGTGTCATAATAGTCAGACTGTCTTCTGATGATCCAGAAGATTCTCAGCCGTGCTTGTGGCTGTAAGTGATATTATATAGAGAAAAGGTTGATCCATATTTCGTCGTTGTTTAAATTTAAAGAGTTTCACATGAATAGAGAAGGTACTTTCTCCTTCCCCTTTGCCTGTATCTTTTTCATATTGATTAAGTCAAATTCCACCTTTCGGTAAGATAGAAAATAGGCGCAAATATTTCCAACTGTAGTGAGCCACATGGCGTGTTGAATAAATAGTGCAACAACATTATTGTGTAGGCTTAAAACTTAAATTAATGTTTTTAGTCCTTTTTTATAAGTCTCAACTGTCTGTGTTTCTCTCAGATAGTCAGGGAGGGCATTCAAAGTCTGTGGAGCGGCTGATCAAAAGGCAGATCACCCATGGTGTTCAGCTTTGTTCTGAAAGGAGGTTTGGGTTTTCTTTGAGGACAGATCATGGTGTAGTGAGGGGGGAGCAGTTCTCTTAGGTAGGGTGGACCGTTTCCATAGATGCATTGGTGGGTGAGAATGGAGACTTGTGTTCAATCCTAGCAGAAACAGGAAGCCAGTGTAGTCAATGGAGAATGGGAGTGATATGGTCGTAGTTTCTCATCAGGATCCGTGCTGCACTGTTCTAAACATATTAAGTATATCTACCTGTGGTCAAAACATTCCTGACCACAGATAGATATACTGGTTATGGAGGATGATAGGACTGGATGTTTCATCAATAGAGCACCACCTAGTAGCTTTCACAACACAAACATGTAATAAACTGCATTTTATGTAACATTTTACTTGAATAAATAATATTTTATTCCATTATTCTATTATGTAAAATTGTAAAGTAGTTTGATTTTATTTAATGAATAAAAGTTTGTTATTTTCTACAGGAGGGGAGGTAACTCATCTAATTTTAAAGCCTTGATGTCAGACAACAGTCCGATCCATCAAGGACCTCCTGCAGTCTACCAGCTGAAGCCAAAGAAAGAGATGATAGGAACTCTGACCAGAGTGACGGTTGGTGAAAAAGATCAAACGAAGCTGAATAAAACCATCTTACTGGTTGGTGAAACAGGGACAGGAAAGTCCACTCTGACCAATGCTCTGTTCAACTACGCTGTGGGAGTGAAGTTTAAGGATGAAGTCTGGTTTCAGATTGTAGAAGATGAGAAAAGAAGTGAGACAGAAAGTCAGACATCAGATGTGATCGTGTACGAGATCTTTGGGTTTGAAGATCAAACTCTGCCGTTCTCTCTGACCATCATCGACACACCTGGATATGGAGACACCAGAGGTAAAGAAAAAGATGAGGTGGTCAGTCAAAGATTGCGTCAATTGTTTCAATCAGAAGATGGAGTTCATGAACTTCATGCAGTCGGTCTGGTGATGAAAGCGACTGATAACCGTCTGAGTGACCGTCTGAAGTATATCTATGATTCAGTGATGTCTCTGTTTGGAAAAGACCTGGAGAGAAACATTGTCGCTCTGGTCACACACTCTGATGGAGGAACACCTGAAAATGTTCTTCAGGCTCTGAATGCAGCAGATATTAAATGTTCCAAAGATGAGAATGATCAGCCTGTTCACTTCCTGTTTAATAACCAACAGAAAAAACAGAGAAACACGTCAAAGCGAGATCAGCTCGCTCTGAAGTTGTCCTGGGACTTTACAAATGAAGAAATGGATCGTTTGAGAGACATCCTGAAAAAGATGAAACCTCAGCCACTGAAGGAAACTGTGAAGGTTATGAAAAAACGGGAACAACTAATCGCCTGCATCGAGAACGTGCAGGAAAAAATCAAGGAGACTGAGCTGAAAAAGAAAAAACTTACAGAGTTTACAAAACAGTATGAGGAAAATGAAGAAAAGATGAAGAATAACGAGAATTTCTCCTATTATGAAACTGTGACCTACAAAGACAAAAAAAAAGTCAAGAGTGGATGGCATGGGATCTATAACGAAGGAACCGTCATCTGTAATAACTGTGAGGAGAACTGTCATGTTGGATGCACAAACGCCTGGACTGTAGCAGATTGTAAGGTCTTCCAATGGTGTTCCTGCACAGTTTGTACCAACAAGTGCACTTTATCTGCTCATTCTAAAGTAGACTGGAAATATGTGACAAAGACCAAAATGGTTCTGAAGACCAAGGAGGACATGAAGGCAAGATATAATATGTATAAAGAACAGTGTGAGGAAAAATCAGGTCCTTTGGATGTCCTTAAATCTGAAATGACCAGACTGACAACAGAGCTGTCGATGCTACTGGATGAGGCCTGGGGTTTCATTGTCGAACTGGAGCAGATCGCCTTGAAAGCTGACTCAATGATCCCTATTGACGACCTGAGCCTCCTGATTGAGAAGATGAATGAAAAGGGTGATAAAGAAAAGGTCAAAACCCTGGAGAGGCTCAATATCAGAAGAAAATTAGAGACGACGACAATAGCAGAAAGTCAGGAAAATGTTTATGGAATGTTAAAGGAAAAAGGTGTTTGATTCAAATCTGTTCATCTGAGTGAAGCATGATATTTGGTTCATAACCAGTTAGCACTCAGAGTGCTAACTGGTTATGAAAGTGAGATGATGATACTGAGAATACTTTTAAGCAATATATTCTGTCATTATTGATTTATTGCTAAACTAAAAGACAGAAAGGGAAAGTTTTTCAAAACCTTTTTCTCTTTTTTCACGTTTTAATACCAAAGGCAGTTGTAATCTAGGACTCAACACCTCCACCCAGTGACCAAATTACGCTCCTGTAGTGTATATAAAGGCTCCATCTGAATAATCTTATAGAGCAAGGACTCTTTATATAGTGCACATTGACATGGGATGGGGGAAGGTGGAATCGAACCCACAATCTTCCAATTTAAAGACAACTACTCAAGCCATTGTGTTAAATAGTGCTAGAAGAGCCTCTCATTGACAATTTTAACCAATTTTACAAAGTCAAATTTAAAATTTGTGCTATGTATATGGCTTAATCTGATAGTTCAGTGCTTCCAACCATGCCAGATGCCATTCATAAAACAAGCTTGGACCCATTTGGACCATGGCTCTTCTAGAACTTGGAAGTCAAACTATCCTAAAAACAGTCGGTTGGTAACAACATGGAGATAAAAGGTAATAAAGGCTCATTTATATAAAACTTTGACTTCTTTTATATTTACTTTCTTTTTATTGGGAACCAACAAACTTATATTTAGCTTTGACTTAATGTAACTTTAAGATTTACTAACATACAGGAAAATAACTGCTTTTCTTATATTTGAGATTTTAAAACATATTTCCAATACATTATTTTAATGAATCCTTTACATAGATTTTGTTTGTAGTACATTTTTCTGAATTTAGACACAATTTGAAATCTTCTGTGAATTTAACACTTTTTCACAACCAGCGTTTTTAAAAATGTCCCAAAATAAAAAAAATTGGTAACCAAGTTAACATCAATCATGGATCATTGAATCATGAATTCTGTATGTTTGTTTAAAATATTTGAGGAGCTGGAAATGCTTGGACCATTTTTTGTTATTTAATGTTTCAAATTTCATTACATAGGATCATTTTAACAATGTTTAATATATATCAATGAACAAAGGGAAGTACTCAGAGTTGTTTTTTTACCCTATTTTGGATTAAAGTACTCACAGAAAAAGGTTTATATTTTTCTTATATTTTCCTTAATATATTAATTCTTTTGTTTATATTTACCAGTGTAAACATTTTATTTTTATAAAATCAGTGGGAAGCAGAGTTTGGGGCTGAATGATTAGTTGGTGAAAATCTGATTTAATTGCAGACAAATCTTCTTGTGATTTTATGTATTTTTTTCTCAATTCTAAAATCAAAGTGGTGATCTCTAAAACTATCCCAACAGTTATTTTTAATATAATAATCATGATTAATGCTAATTTTGAAGATGTTTTTAATTATCGCAAAACAATTGAGTCAATGCAGTAAAGTGCCTTGAGATGACATGTTCTGAAGTGGTACAACATAAATAAAGTTAATTCAATCCAAATATTGTGTTGATGATTTTGATGCTGGGGGACCTGACAACTAGAAATGGCTGAGCTGACAAAATATATAGGAGGGGAGACAGGAGGAGGTAAAGCAAGTTACACAGGGGATGTGGGGCGACTGTGGCTTGATGTGTTGAGTAGTCGTCTGGCAATCAAAGGGTTGTGTGTTTGATTCCAGCAAGGCACTTAACCCCAAATTGCCTACTGGTGCATGGGTCTCGGTGTATGGGGAGTGTTGGCCTAGTGGTTAGAGCAGGGCGCTTGCAGTCAGAGAAGGATGCAAGTACCTGGTTTGATCCCCAGCGCCTGCACTCTGGGTCCCTGAGCAAGACCCTTAACCACAGACTGCTCCCCAAGGGTGATGGGTTAAAAGCAGAGAACAAATTTTGCTGTATGTTTCGATGACAATAAAGATGATATTACTACTATTACTATTAGAAGCAGCATTTAGTTCCTATGCTCCACTTATTCAATTCAATTTTATTTATATAGCGCCAGTTCATGAAACATGTCTTCTCAAGGCACTTTACAAAGTCAAAATCAATCAGATTTTAGAGACTGGGTGATAGAATTATTCTTACTATGTCTACATATTTTATGTTATTTACTATTTTCATTGCATTTATCATATATATTTACTCTTTACTACTAAGAAGTTTTAAGGTTTAGATCTCTCTCTTATGGTTGCAGAAGGCCTGCAGAAAGCAGAGAAATATGTTGTGACTATGATAAGTGTTTTTATCAACTCTATTCAGCCATCTGGAGTGCTGCACTGTGTGAACTGCTTGGTTTTATCTCGAAGGTCACAGTTATTTTGCTTATCCCTACCCCTTAGCTTGACAATGGAACCAGGGATTCCTTTTCCTAATAAATAGAGAGGAGGCGACGGATTTGCTTCAGATCGGATTTGGAGATCTGTATTAAGCATCTCCGTTTGATCTCCTTGCAAGATTATTTGAAAACCAACTTCATTGTTGTCTCTCCTTCTTGTGTTGTTAATCAATGTTTTAGGTGTTTGAACCTGACACTGGGTCAGATTATACATATTGGTCAAAGATTTCCAATATAAGAGAACCAGTTGATTGCATCAAAGTCTTGATAAGATAAGATAGTCTTTGTTGATCTAACATTGGAGAAATTCACTTGTCACATTGGCTCAATAGTCAGTCAATAGTCAGGAGTGGGAAAGGGTGCATCAATTATATACAGTGAATCAAAAAGAAAATGAGAAAAACATAAGAATATAAAAATAAATACAAAAGAAGTCGATGTCGGAGTAAGCAGATGATGTCATGTGTACTTTCTGGTTACATACACATATATATATATATATATATGTACACACATACACAATATATAAATATATATATAAATATATATATATATATATATATATATATATATATATATATATATATATATATACACATACACACACACACACACACATATACATATATACACACACACATATTCATATATACACACATACACACACACATATACATATATACCTACATACATACATATTTACGTATATATACATACATGCACACATACATATGCCTACATACACATGTACTGACATATATTCACTTGGTGATAGTAGCAGAAGTTCTTCCGGATCATTGCAAAGGTTATAGCACAGTGTATTAAATAGATTAATTGCACATTAGTTATTGCCCGAAGTTGTAACAGTTGTGGTTACAGTTATTGATAGCAGCAGAAGTCACTTCTTTCAGGATTATTGCATGGGTTATCACACAGTGAATTAGATAGATTATTGCACATTGGTTACAGTTACAATGCAGCATTGTATAATCTGATATCAGCAGGAATGAATGACCTGTGGTAACGCTCCTTTTTACAGACAGGGTGTCTAAGCGTAGAGCCACAGGGAGAGTCGTCTGCATTGTCCATGGCTTTGCAGCAATCCCTGATACTGAGCAAGCATGAAGCGACAGTGGGAAGAAAAACTCCCCATTAACGGGAAAGAAAGACCTCCAGCAGAACCAGGCTCAGTATGAACGCTCATCTGACTCGACCGACTGGGGGTTACAGAAGACAGAGCAGAGACACAACAAGAG
Organism: Fundulus heteroclitus; assembly: GCF_011125445.2. Lineage (NCBI taxonomy): Eukaryota > Metazoa > Chordata > Actinopteri > Cyprinodontiformes > Fundulidae > Fundulus > Fundulus heteroclitus. Next base: position 136,997 of record NW_023396678.1, on the reverse strand, counting down.
AGACAAACAAGCACAGAAGCACACATTGATCCAGTAATCTTTGATCCAGTTTTACATTAGATGGTAATAGCGGGTGAGCCGTCTTCTCTGGATGATGTCACAGTTAACAGAACGCCAGACCAGTTGTACCTACTATGAAGAAAAAAAAGAGAGAGAACAAAAAGTTATAAGCAGAAATGATGACAAGCAATGCATAATTGAAGAACAGTAGAACTCGATAGAGTGAGAAAAATAGACCCTGATGTCCTCCAGTAGCCTAAGCCCATAGAAACCCATCCCCATAGGTGGCTCGGGGCAACATAAGCCACTCTAGTTATAAGCTTTGTCACAAAGTTTTAAGATTAGTCTTAAAAGTAGACTGGGTGTTATGCCAGAAGCTGTGTGAATATGCTTATTATTATTATTAATTATAATTTGGTATTATAATTTAAATAATAAATCATTCAACTCAAAATTCCGCTATAACAAAATATAGTTCAAATGGTGGTGATGTTAGCTATAAGCTTGTAAGTATTTATACCACTAATGCATTAGTTAATTTGCTGTTATGAACTCATTTATACTGGAATAAATGATCTGGTCGGACTTTTAACTGACGAGGTTTATCCGGCAGGCTGTGAGAACCCCAATGTAACTGCAATTAGAGTTTAATTCCTTATTCCTTATCACAATCCAATGATATTGTCTCTGTATTAATGTCAGATGTTAACTCCAAAGGAGGTTAGCTCTGATTTCTGAATAACCATACAATTGTGAATTAGATTGGACACAAAACAATGTCTATTCCGCAGTCGTTGGTTTTATTGAACCAAAAGCAATTCCCTGTTACAGTAATTCTCTGATTCTTTGACTTTGGAAATCTTTGGAAATCTTACTCATTGCTAAAACTACACATGCAAAATATAGGTGGAAATAAAAGAACAAAACAAAAATAAACAATGGATTAAAATTGAGCGGTTAGCAGATCTTAACTCAACTCACAGTTGTTTAACACCGCCCTCAAAACACCGGCATTTGACGTATCAGCATTGACAGACAGAACAGCTTCGGGAATCTCACTGGACGCTTTGATGTCTTACAAAAGCTCCCTACAGTTCAGACGTGTGTCACCCTCCCAAGATGGCTGCTACGATGACGTATGGTCTACCAATTTACGTGATGCGTGAGGGGAGGTCCTAATGACGTAACCACGCTTACGCTGATGGGGTAATGCCTCGCTTCGAGAGGGCGCGGCTAACTGGGAGTTTAAGCAAGGACCGCGAATTGAGCTCGGACGAACAGATTGCACTGATAAGGAGAAGCGAAAAGAGAGGGGGGAAAAGCATAGAAGAAGATGGAAAAGAACTGAAACAGTGACCCACGGCGGGGTTATTGATGGATCACAAATCAACACAGCAAAATCAATTGTAAAATGCATGCACATACAAAGAAAACATTCAGCAAAATAATTCCAACTTCGTCGTGGAATAAAAGCATTAACCTGCACCTACAAAGTTCTAACGTCTGCCCAGGCACTTCTGAACATCCTATGGATGAAAAAGAAATAAAAGGGGAGAACCCCGTTATTTTGAGGTGGTCCTGAATGAAGTCCCGGCTTGGATCCGTGAGCGCTCGGAATAACGCGGCGTCCTGAACGCACCAGAGCGGGCAGCAGCAGGAACAGGCGAGGAGGCTCTTTCGTCTCTTCCTCCGGGCTCACGACCGCTTGGCTCGGCCCAGCAAAGCGTAGTCCTCTTTCGATCACTGGGAGATAAGGCGGCTTCCAGTATTTGATCAGAGGGAATTAAAAGTACCTTTTAGAGTCGACCTCCTGCTAAGCAAAGCAGGGAATAACGTTTGCGTCGAAAAATCTCGGTCCAGCGAGAAACTCGAGCACGTGGCGTGTGAGTAATTAATCCACGGAGTACAGCTGTATGTCTTCTCAGGTTGGCGGTGTGCCAGAGAAAGAAGGCAGATTGTCCTGCGTGGCCGAGTTTTATCAACTTTTGCCTAGCAACGTTATCTCTCCGCTCCGTTGTTAGGGCGGCGGCCATTTTGGGCTGCGTTGCATGATGGGAGTTGGTGGCCATTTTGACCACATTGCATCATGGGTAATGCGGTCCGTCACGTCCCGAATTAATGCCGTTTTTTGTCACGTCCCGTAATGGCATAACACTGGGTGTCTCTCACGGACCAAAACTGGGAGTTGGTTCCACAGGAGAGGAGCCTGATAGCTAAAGGATCTGCCTCCCATTCTACTTTTAGAGACTCTAGGAACCACCAGCAGACCTGCAGTCTGAGAGCGAAGTGCTCTGTAAGGAACATACGGGGTAATCAGAGCTCTGATCTATGATGGAGCTTGATTATTAAGGGCTTTAAACAGAAGGAGAATTTTAAATTTGATTCTTGATTTAACAGGAATCCAACGAAGGGAAGCTAAAATTTGTGAAATATGATCCCTCTGGTTGATTTTCATCAGAACTCTTGCTGCAGCATTTTGGATCAGCTGAAGACTTTGAACTGCGTTTTGTGGACTTCCTGATAGCAAATAATTACAATAATCCAGCTTTGAAGTAACAAATGCATTTACTACTTTTTTAGCATCGCTCCTGGACAGAATGTTTTTAATTTTGGCAATATTCTGGAAGTGAAAAAATGAACTCTGGAAACCTGTTTAATATGGGATTTAAATGACATGTCTTGGTCAAAAAAGACACAAAGGTTTTTCCTTTATTACCAGAGGCCTAATTAATGGCATCCAGATTAAATGATTGATTAAGAAGTTTATTTTTGAGGATGCTGGTCCAAAGATTAAAGCTTCTGTCTTGTCAGGATTTCAATTTCAATTCAATTCAATTTTATTTATATAGCGCCAAATCATGAAACATGTCATCTCAAGGCACTTTACAAAGTCAAGTTCAATCATATTATACAGATTGGTCAAAAATGTCCTATATAAGGAAACCAGTTGATTGCATCAAAGTCCCGACAAGCAGCATTCACTCCTGGGGAACCGTAGAGCCACAGGAAGAGTCATCTGCATTGTACATGGCTTTGCTGCAATCCCTCATACTGAGCAAGCATGTAGCGACAGTGGGAAGAAAAACCACCCATTAACGGGAAAAAAAAACCTCCGGCAGAACCGGGCTCAGTATGAACGGTCATCTGCCTCGACCGACTGGGGGTTACAGAAGACAGAACAGAGACACAACAAGAGAAACAAAAAGCACAGAAGCACACATTGATCTAGTAATCTGTTCTACATTAGATGGTAGTAGCGGGTGAGCCGTCTTCTCTGGATGATGTCACAGTTAACAGAACGCCAGACCAGGTGTACCTACTATGAAGAGAAAAGAGAGAGAACAGAAAGTTAAAGCAGAAATGACAACACATAATGCATAATTGAAGAACAGTAGAACTCAATATAGTGAGAAAATTAGATCCTGATATACTCCAGTAACCTAAGCCTATAGCAGTAAAACTATAAAGGTAGCTGAGAGTAACATGAGTCACTAGTTATAATTTTTGTCAAAAAGAAAAGTTTTAAGCCTAGTCTTAAAAGTAGACAGGGTGTCTGCCTCACGGACCAAAACTGGGAGTTGGTTCCACAGGAGAGGAGCCTGATAGCTAAAGGATCTGCCTCCCATTCTACTTTTAGAGACTCTAGGAACCACCAGCAGACCTGCGGTCTGAGAGCGAAGTGCTCTGTTAGGAACATACGGGGTAATCAGAGCTCTGATATATGATGGAGTTTGATTATGAAGGGCTTTATAAGTTAGAAGAAGAATTTTAAATTCTATTCTTGATTTAACAGGAAGCCAATGAAGGGAAGCTAAAATTGGAGAAATATGATCCCTCTTGTTGATTTTCATCAGAACTCTTGCTGCAGCATTTTGGATCAGCTGAAGGCTTTGAACTGCATTTTGTGGAATTCCTGATAGTAAAGAATTACAATAGTCCAGCCTTGAAGTAACAAATGCATGGACCAGTTTTTCAGCATCACTCCTGGACAGAATGTTTCTAATTTTGGCGATATTCCGGAGGTGAAAAAAGGAAACTCTGGAAACCTGTTTAATATGGGATTTAAATGACATGTCTTGGTCAAAAATAACACCAAGATTTTTTACTTTATTACCAGAGGCCAGGTTAATGCCACCCAGATTAAGTGATTGGTTAAGAAGTTTATTTTTTGAGGACTCTGGCCCAAAGATTAAAACTTCGGTCTTGTCAGAATTTAGATGCAGGAAATTTAAAGTCATCCAGCTTTTGATGTCATCAAGACATGACTGCAGTCGAAGTAATTGATTGGATTCATCAGGATTTATGGATAAATATAGCTGAGTATCATCAGCATAACAGTGGAAATTAATCCCATGCTGTCTGATAATTTTGCCTATCGGAAGCATATATATAGTAAAGAGAATTGGTCCAAGGACTGAACCCTGTGGTACTCCACAGGTGACCCTAGAGTTTGAGGAAGATTTATTATTAACATGAACAAATTGGAATCTGTCTGACAGATAAGATTTAAACCAGCCTAATGCTTTCCCCTTAATCCCTACAGTATGTTGAAGTCTTTGTAGGAGAATATTGTGATCAACTGTATCAAACGCAGCACTGAGATCTAACAGGACAAGTATAGACACAAGTCCATTATCTGAGGCCATGAGAATATCATTAGTGACCTTCACCAGAGCTGTTTCAGTGCTATGATGAGCTCTGAAGCCTGACTGAAACTCCTCAAGTAGGTCATTACTTTGTAAATGTTCACAAAGTTGATTAGCAACTACTTTCTCAAGAATTTTAGATAAGAAAAGAAGATTAGATATAGGTCTGTAATTTACGAACTCATCTTGATCAAGAGAAGGTTTCTTAAGTAAAGGTTTAATAACAGCTACTTTCAAAACCTGTGGTACATATCCATTTACTAAGGATAGATTAATCATGTCTAAAATAGTGCCACTGATAAAAGGGAATATGTCCTTAAACAACTTGGTTGGGATTGGGTCTAACATACAGGTAGAAGGTTTAGATGAAGCTAAAATTTTAGATAGCTCAGAAAGCTCTACTGCTTCTAAACAGTTCAAACACTGCGCAGATTCTAAAGATTCCTCCAATGCTGCCTCACTTACTGAGGACGAGGTAATCATGTTTGGGAGGATGCCAATTATTTTATTTTTAATGGCATCAATTTTATTTATGAAGAATCCCATAAAATCATTACTACTAAGAGCTAAGGGAATGGATGGATCAACAGAGCTGTGGCTCTGGGTAAGTTTGGCAACTGTACTAAAGAGAAATCTAGGATTATTTTTATTCTCTTCAATTAATGATGAAAAATATGCTACTCTAACTCTGCGGAGGGTCTTGTTATACAACAATAGTCTGTCCTTCCAGATTAAGTAGGATTCCTCTTGGTGTGTAGAGCGCCATTTTCTCTCCAATTTCCTAACATTGTGCTTCAAGGAACGCAGCTCTGAATTAAACCAAGGAGCCAGCTTCCTGTGAATAATCACCTTCTTTTTCAAGGGAGCTACATTGTCTAATGCAGAACGCAATGAGGAAGTCACATTGTTAGCAAAGGTATCGATTTGTGAATGGGAAGAAACAGCAATGCTGCCATCTACAGGGCATTTCTGCAATACTGAGGATATTAAGAAGGGGACAGACTCTTTAAGTTTTGATACAGCATTATCCGATAAAAATCTACTATAATGGAACCCTCTTTTGGGGGTGGAGAATTCAGTTAGATTAAACTCAAATGTTATTAAAAAATGATCAGACAGGACAGGGTTGTGAGAGAATACTGTTAATTCTTCACAATCAATGCCATATGTCAGAACAAGGTCTAAAGTATGGAGCCGAGAGTGCGTCGGTTTATGCACATTTTGAACAAAACCAATTGAATCTAGGATAGTTTTAAAGGCTACACTAAGGTTATCACATTCTGTGTCAACATGGATGTTAAAATCACCCACTATAATAACCTTATCAGTATTTAACACCAAATCAGATAAGAAATCTGACAACTCATCCAAAAACTGAGTGTAAGGGCCTGGTGGACGATACAAAACAACAAACAGAAGAGGTTTTATTGCTTTGCAGTTTGGATGAGGGAAACTGAGGGTTAAATGTTCAAAAGAACTGTAATTATTAGTTGGCCTGGGACTAATTAATAAATCAGACTGAAAGATAGTTGCCACTCCTCCTCCTCTTCCCACAGATCTGGGAATGTGGAAATTTGAATAACTGGAGGGGGTTGACTCATTTATACTAACGTAGTCCTCTTGTAGCCAGGTTTCTGTGAGACAAAACAAATCAATCTGATTATCAGAAATCAATTCATTAACTAACAAAGTCTTTGGAGGGAGAGACCTTATATTTAATAGACCACATTTTATTGTTTTATTTTTAGGTTCAAGGTGAACCATATTGATTTTTATTAGGTTTTTATGATTTGTTCCTTTTAGATCAGTTTTTGATCTGTTAAGTTTTGGCCGTGGGAAAGACACCGTCTCAATAGGATAATGGGTGGGTAACAGTACAGAAGCTGCAGAGAGGTGTGTTAAACTACGGCTCTGCTTCCTGGTCTGGACCCTGGGTTGTCAGCATTTAGGAGAACTAATAAATCCGGCCAGATTCCTAGAAAGAAGAGCTGCACCATCCAAAGTAGGATGGATGCCGTCTCTCCGGATCAGACCAGGTTTTCCCCAGAAAGTTCTCCAGTTATCAATGTAGCCCACGTCGTTTTCTGGACACCACCTAGACAACCAGCGGTTGAATGATGACATGCGGCTAAACATGTCATCACTGGTCAGATCAGGCAGGGGACCAGAGAAAATTACAGAGTCCGACATAGTTTTAGCAAACTCACAAACCGAAGCAACACCAACTTTGGTGACCTCTGATCGGCGTGACCGGGTGTCATTACCGCCAGCGTGAATAACAATTTTGCGGTATTTACGCTTATCCTTAGCCAGTAGTTTTAGGTAGGATTCTATGTCGCCTGTTCTGGCCCCTGGTAGGCATTTAATTATGGTCCCTGGTTTCTTTAGTGCCACATTTCTCATTATGGAGCTGCCAATAATTAAGGTCGGCTCCTCGGCGAGATTGTCGCTCAGAGGGGAAAATTTATTAGAAACGCAGATGGGTTGGTGGTGATCTGGGGTCTGTAATCTAGAGCTATGCTTCCTACGAACTGTCACCCAGCCAGCCTGGTTACCAGGCTGCTCGGGTGCTACTGCTTTAGGTTCGCTACGTGAAGTTACTCTATGCGGCTCCGCGCTAGCAAAAGAGCGGCTATCAGCTGGTTTTTCAACAGCACGGAGCCGGGTCTCCAATTCTGACACCCTCGCCTCCAAAGCTACAAAAACACTACATTTATTACATGTACCATCATCACTAAAGGAGGCAGAGGAATAACTGAACATCTGACACAGAGAGCAGCAGATAGGAGACTTAGTCAGAGCCGGAGAAGCCATTATGAGGCTAAGGCTTGGCTAGCGCTAGGCTAACGCTAGGCTAAAGCTAGGCTAACGCCCTATTACCACGCCAAAGAACAAACCGTGTGAAACACGAGGAGTTCCCAAACGTGATGAGCAGCCACAGACAATGTTTTAAAAGTGCTTATGTTTGGAAACAGATGTTACAGCAAAGAGTTTTAAAGATAAAAAGCGAGAGAGCCTGGAGCAAAGCTCCGTCGTTCACACAGCAACAACAGGAAGTGACGCAATACGCCTTACCGCAAACAGGAAATTTATCCAGCTTTTGATGTCATCAAAAAATGACTGCAGTCGAAGTAATTGATTGGATTCATCAGCATTTATGGATAAATGTAGTTCAGTGTCATCAGCATAACAGTGGAAATTAATCTCATGTTGTCTGATAATCGGAAGCATATATATAGTAAAGAGAATTGGTCCAAGGACTGAACCCTGTGGTACTCCACAAGTGACCCTAGAGTTTGAAGAAGATTTATTATTAACATGAACAAACTGGAATCTGTCCCATAGATAAAATTTAAACCAGCCTAATGCTTTCCCCTTAATCCCTACAGTATGATCAAGTCTTTGTAGGAGAATATTGTGATCAACTGTGTCAAATGCAGCACTGAGATCTAACAGGACAAGTACAGACACAAGTCCATTATCTGAGGCCATGAGAATATCATTAGTGACCTTCACCAGAGCTGTTTCAGTGTTACGATGAGCTCTGAAGCCTGACTGAAACCCATCAAATAGGTCATTACTTTGTAAATGTTCACAAAGTTGATTAGCAACTACTTTCTCAAGAATTTTAGATAAGAAAAGAAGATTATATATAGGTCTGTAATTTACTAACTCATCTTGATCAAGAAATGGTTTCTTAAGTAAAGGTTTAATAACAGCTACTTTAAAAGCCTGTGGTACATATCCATTTACTAAGGATAGATTAAACATTTCTAAAATAGGGGCATTGATGAAAGGGAATATCTCCTTAAACAACTTGGTTGGGATTGGGTCTAACATACAGGTAGAAGGTTTAGATGAAGCTAAATTTTTAGATAGCTCAGAAAGCTCTACTGCTTTTAAACAGTTCAAACCCGGGAATATGCCAATTATTTTATTTTTAATAGAATAAATTTTTATTCATGAAGAATCCCATAAAGTCAGTACTGCTAAGAGCTAAGGAAATGGATGGATTAACAGAGCTGTGACTCTGAGTAAGTGTGGCAACTGTACTAAAGAGAAATCTAGGATTATTTTTATTCTCCTCAATTAATGATGAAAAATATGCTGCTCTAACTCTGAGAATGGTCTTGTTATACAACAGTAGACTGTCTTTCCAGATTAGATAGGATTCTTCTTGGTGTGTAGAGCTTAATTTTCTCGCCAATTTCCTAACATTGTGCTTCAAGGAACGCAGCTCTGAATTAAACCAGGGAGCCAGCTTCCAGTGAATAATCAGCTTCTTTTTCAAGGGAGCCACATTGTCTAATGCAGAACGCAATGAGGAAGTCACACCGTGTCTATTTGTGAATGGGAAGAAACAGCATTGCTGCCATCTGCAGGGCATTTCTGCAAAACTGAGGATATTAAAAGAGGGACAGACTCTTTAAAGTTTGATGCAGCATTGTCCGATAAAGATCTACTATAATGGAACCCTCTTTTGGGGGTGGAGAACTCAGTTATATTAAACTCAAGGGGTTTTAAAAATGGTCAGATAGGACAGGGTTGTGAGGAAATACTGTTAATTCTTCACAATCAATCACATATGTCAGCACAAGGTCTAAAGTGTGAAGCCAAGATTGCACCAGTTTATACACATTTTGACCAAAACCAATTGAATTTAGGATAGTTTTGAAGGCTACACTAAGGTTATCACATTCAGTGATAAAGCCGTTTTGCTTCCCCCGGGTTCGTTAATTCGTTGTGCAGGACTTTCAAATAATAACTCAGCCATGGACGCAGAATTCCATTTCACCTTTGCAAAGGGGAGAGATGATACACCTGCCGACTGCGGCCAACAACTCTCACTCTCCCCCTGTTTAGGCTTGTTTTTATTAAAGTTAGAACATAGATTATACAAGGTCACACAATGAATGACGCACACATCTTATTGCTATCTTACTCCCTAATAACTATCTTCTCTTGTTGTTTCCTCCTGCTGCATGTGAACCGGAGTTTCTGTTCTTTCCCGCTGCCTAGGAACTGACCTTGAAACCCTCTCTTGATACTTTTGCTCATACACACAATCTATTCACATTCTCTTCTTCTGATCAACAGATGCGGCCTTAAAGCAAATAAATTGCATATTAAAAGCATGTTAAACCTTCATAAATGTGTACTAAAAAACGGATTAAAGTTAATACATTCCACAATTCACCCTTTTGAACTCTTTTAAGAATTCACCCATAAACTATTGCAGTAGAAAACCCTAAATGTACTGGTATGTCATGACACCTTTGGTAAATACTTGAATATATTGCAATGGTAATAAGTAATAAAAGAATAACACATACTTTCCCAAAAAACAGTAATACTTCTTGTTAAATCTTATACATGCATCAGCTCAAACCCAGTGTCCTCGTTCTCCTCCACAGCTGCTGTGACTAACAAAGGCATCATGACTCTGGGGTTCTGTTTCTCAATGATGGAAGATATGAGGCGGACTGTCAATGAGCGAATGCATTGAATGCAATGACAACCACATGTAAACAATATTGCTACAAATACTGCAAGAAAGATAAAAAGAGATGACCAGACTTTTTCACTTGCCAAACACACCAGTCATCCACTCCTCGAACGGATTAGAGATTACGGAGTGCTCGTGCATGGTTTCTGAGAATATGCACAATCCTTCTAATGCTTTTATTGCTGCCTATGGTCACCACAATAATAGTATATTACAGATGTAGCCATTTGAATAATTTCTTAAAATGCTCTATGCTTACATCACGTATATTTACATTTTGGTGCAAAATTAATTACTTTTAGCAGTGTCCCCTATTTTTTCTCATGCATGTTGTATTTTGCAAAGCTTATTGTATCTTAAAGGTGCCTCTTTCAATCTTATTAAAACCCCTTGTGGGTTTATTAAACTTCAAAACATATCTATATAAGTATTCGATGATTTAAATAAAAACTTTGTTAGGAAAGTAAAAGAAAATCCCTCATATAGCGGCTCCTATCTCATCTTTTTTTCCGGGCCAGAACCTCTCTCCCAAATGCGTTTGACCTTCATATAGCTCACTAATAACAGCTCTGACTTAAAGCAATTAACATCCTAGGGGTTTAATAATCTTAATTGCAAGTTAAATCTTAAAGTTTCCTCCTAATCGCATCCGCCAATATTTTTCTTTCTAATGTGTGCTTTGTTTTTTAATTATGTACAGAAAACCTCAAGTGAAATGCAGAAGGGGTATCTGTCAACTCATCTGTTTTTTTTATTATCTGCTCCACTGTCCATAATTACTTTTACTACCGCATTTATAATATCACGAAGGTCGACTTGGAAGGTGGTTGTCGCCCCCTGACTGTAATTTAATTCCACTCCGCCATATTGTTTTAAGCACCAGTCATTGGATGCTGCTGTAATAGCATGTTTTTGTGGTCTTCCTAAGTGGATCAGCTGGACATGTTTAGGAATGGAAGGTTGCAAAAATACCACAATATACCTTTAACAATAACAACTGATAATAATAAACCTCCTGCAACCCAACCCTTAGGGGGTTTGGTCCCAAGTCTTCCTGCCCACATGATTTGTGCTGTTTTAGTGCCCCTGTGGAAAAACACCTATGGAGAAACACATAAACTTCAACAAGAAATGCAAAAATACAAAGGTAAAAATACAAAGGTAAAAACAATATTTTTTTCAGTTCTCTGAGCCTCTTTTGGTTTTCTTCTTTTCCTGGAATAGGAAAGCGGCTCACTGCCCTGTGGTTGATCCGTAAATGACCACTTCTTCCGCCTCTTCTTCTTTGTTCTTCTGCTCTGTCTTCTTTGCGCAATTTCTGTGAGTGAGCTTAAGCTCACTGAATCTCTCTACGGGTTTTATTATGACCCTGGTTGAGTAGAGGATTCACCGGTAGGCTCCCTTTCACGGCGTTGTGGTGTTATCCAGTAAATCCTGGCGCACCTGATGTTGAGATCGCTGAGGTTCCTCAGTGGCTGCACACTAACTCCAATGATATCAGGTGTCGTCTTTTCCTTTGAGCCTGACTGCGTGCGAAGTGCGTTCCACCATCTGGTACGGGCCGGTCCACCTTGGTTCTGACCACTTTCTTTTGATGACTTTCCGGAGTTCCCACTTTGGTTCTGGACTGGTCTTGGTGTTTCCTTTGGCACCCTGTGCTGGGACCTCACGGCTCCACACTCTGGTCAGAGCACCCTAAATCACAACCCCCCCCCTGTCCTTCGTTGACCTTAGCGCGCACTCAGCCAAGGTCTGGGGGTTGGTGGACCCTCCTTCACATTCCTTAAGAATCTTCAATATAATCTGAAACTACACGACAATCTTCAGATGTCAAATTTCGTGTGCTACCTGTGAATCCCGGGAGGTTGACGTTGCACCCCCGAAAAATTCCTTCCAGTCAGAGAATGCATCCTGTAATGAAATTAACTGAACACTCCAACAAGAAACAAACATCAAAACTTTACCCCATGTCAATTTAGTCTGTGTACAGATTTCAGCCAATTATTTTTTCAGATACTAATTAATATTTACCACCTTCCATTGTCCATCTTCATCCTGTCAGGAAACCTACGCCTAGAAATGTAATAGTTAATGAGACATTTTATCATAGTTTCTCTGTTCTCTCCTTTCACAGGCCTCTGGTCGTCCTGTAAAAGAATCCACGCACGCACACACAAACACTTTAAACCTCGGATGTCTATCACCGTGTCTGTGGAATCAAAAGTTGGTTAAGTGTGGTTTGAAATCAAAGTAAATTTTTTCCTGTAACGATGTCTGAATCTTCTTTGGATTAAAGTGAACACGCATCGCACTACTTTACACAAGACATTGCTGTAATCTCTATAACCTCAGATGTTCTACTGCGGGTGCTTCAGAAAAAGTTCCTGTTTAAGTCCTGGAGTAAACACCATCACGTCGTTTTACAGCACCCGTTCTACTCCAACGCACCACCTACACTCTTCTTGTAATCAATTCCTCTCTCAGTTCTTCTTCAATAGATGCCATGCACCCTGTTTTTCTATTTTATCTAACATTTACTGATATGTACATCCCCCTTTTGGAATCAAAACTAGTTTTGTTCCAGAAACAACAGTAAAATGTAACGTTCTGTTTTGGTCTAGGTTTATTGTTTGGTTAAGTTGGTTCTCTCCTGCCTCTGGTTTTATTTCTTTTGTAGGTTCTGTCTTGTTTTAGGTTCCCGTTTAGTCTGTGTATGGTTTTAAGTTTTCCGGTCTTTGTATTAGTCCTTATCTGTGTTCTGTGCTTTGTGTTATCCTCAGTCTGAGGTTTATTCTTCTGTCTGCATCGTTATTCCTTCCACTGTTCAATGGTTAATTATTTCCCTCTGCTCACCTGTTCACCTGTTTATTTAAGCCTCACTTCCTCCTCAGTTATTTGTTGGTCCGTCACACTCACATGCCCATGCTCCTGTTCCTCCTCATTTCCACTCTCTGTTTTGGTAAGAGCCCCGGCACCTTGATTCTGTTTTGGATTACCTGTTTCTCTTTATTCTGCCCAGTCTGTTCGCCAGTTCCCGTCCAGCTTGCTTGGATGTCTGCCTTACCTCTATTTGGATCCTGTTTATGCTCACCTGTCTTCCATTAAATCCAGTTTAAAAGAATCACTGTGTTCTGCAGAATATCGGGTTCTGCTCCACACCCATCATTACATAAGAAGCCGTCAATAAGAGTCAATTCAACTGCATAGGCTAATGTTTGGTGAAGTAGGGAAAAAAACACTTCCTCGAATCCTGAATCCAAATCCAAATCTTATTCAAGTTTATCATACCTGATATTTTCACGAGGTGCCTCAAAGTTTGCGTGAGATCAACATACCCACCATGTAGTTGTGACAGCAGCCATTTTGTCCCAAAACAATAATGTGTCTTTCACGCGCTGTAGTTTGGGTTTGTTAGAACGCTTTGCTTGTTGCTGGAGGACACATCAGTTGTTCCTGCGGAAAATAACAAAGCCCTGTAAAGACACGTTTCCTGGCAAATTGCAATTTTATCTTTACTAACCTTAAATGTAAGTGGAACACATGAAAGTATTCCCACCTCCGTGGACCTTCTGCTGCTTAATGATGATCAGTACGTTCCCGGCCATGGTAAAATTTCAAACTCATGTTTGAAATAAACTTATCAGTTACATCACAGACAATTTAAAAGGTATCAGTATATTTTAAAACAACAAACCTGCACGCTGGTAGGAGCCCAATCAGTTGCCTGAAGGGAATGTTTAACCATGCCCCTACTTCTTTCTGGTGCTCAACATGGAAAGAAAGAGAAATATGTGAAATCGTTTTATCCGACATCATATATCGTTATAAATTGTTCAGCAGTAGCAGTTGCCAAACACTTACGTGCCACATACATATTCCTAGAAATGACTGTCTGTGTTTTACCTTAAAGACTCATGATACCAGTCTGTGTGGTTCCTCTCGTAGAACAGAGTGACGTGTGGCGGGTCAGGTGGGGGGAAGAGCAGGAACCCAGACGTTACATCTTCCATAACTGGAGAGAACACCAGTTGTAGCAGGCTCTGTTCACAGTCCTCCATAGATGTCAGCAATGCTTTCTCCCCCTCAGGTCACAACAGTAGACACTGTTTCTTCTCTCAGTATCATATTCAGTGACAGTCTTAGTCCACAACCCAGAGGCCCATATGTGGCTCCAGTGTCCACCAAAAGTTCATGCAGTCTTTTCCGCTGACAGCTCGGAGTCTGCAGTGCTCATGCAGCTGGCCATGCTCAGGGGTGTGTCATCAGAAGAGTTATCCCCTTGCAGGGGTACTGACCTTGTGGAGGTGAGGTTGTGTTAGGATTTGATTGCTCCATACAAGGCTGACCTGCTGCTGGGGTGAAACAGCCCACAGTTGCTCTATGTCCAGGACAATCCCAGTTGAATGTCGATGGGTGCTTTAACATGTCCACCATATCAGCTCCAAACACTCATTTATCACGCCCTGCGTTCAATACTCGACGCCACACTGACCATCAAGCCATCTGCTTCCACCTTCAGTAACCAATAGACCTGTAAATATATAAAGAATAGAGAAAAGGAGGCACGCCTCCTCCTTGGAGTTAATCAAACTGAAGTGACACCTTTAGGGTTGAAGATCCAACTGCTGAAACCATTTTATATTCACTTTTTCTTTTACTCGCTTTCTGTTCCCTGTAATTGCAATTTAAATAACAGATCTTGTAATACCTTTTTTTCTCTTCCTCTCCCCATCCTGAGCCACATTGAAAATTATGTACCAAATGTTTTGTCCCAGCGAGCATAATCACAATCAGGCCTATAAACAATTTAGTTTCATCAGCTGTAATACTAAAGAGGATACACCTTTTAACACTATTTCTCTAATTAATTCACCACTGTTGTGGGTCCCAATCAAATTTAGGAACCACTGCTAGGGTGTTAAGGAAAATACAGTATAACTGCATCTTTCAAGTAAGAAATTACTGAAGACAATAAAGTTTTCATCTGGCATGTGGAACGTTCGAGCATCATTTTCAATATCATGTTGCAACAGAAGAGGGCAGTACAGCTGCAATACTAGGAATTTTATCCACCAGGCATATCACCTAATCAGAATCAGAATCAGAAATACTTTAATAATCCTGTTTCAGTAATGAATAAGGAACATATTTCTCTTCTTCTAAATTATTCTGTAACAAGAGCATTTGCACTAACCCACGTGTCTACACAGAATAAATGTTTTTGGGATCTGTCCTTTAAAATAATTTCCAAATCCTTTTTCATTCCTGTTGATTTCTGCCGCTCTGCAATGTTTAACTTCTGTAGTAAAACGATTTAAACCAGTAACATCCTTCATAAATTCATAAACATCAGCAACTCCATCTGAGGATAACTGTAAAAACTGATGCATGACTAGACCTAGGGCTGATAAAATCTATCAAATCAACCAGGTTGTACTTTTACCAAACATCTTTAAGCTCCCTTTTAACTTTTGGTTCTGCTAACTGGTGATTCCTAGACCTACAATTAGCAGAAGTTGTTAGTGAGCTAATTCCTGCTTTCCTTAGATCAACCAGATTTAAGTCTAGTGTATTATATTCAAACTAGGGTTTTCAAACTATTACATTTTTAATTTCAATTAATCTTGTATTCTAACTTTTCATTTGCACTTTTGCAATAAACCACACTAGTTAAATTTATGCTTATACAAAAAATATTTTTCTTTTTAGGCACTTTTCAGAATTGGAATGACAACATTCTGGTGCCATAAAATGATAAACTATAACCAATAATGAGCTAAATCATAATGCCCTGATGTTTACACAATGTATAAACAAATGTGTGAATAAATAAATATTTCATGTTGAAATATCTTTTGACTCCTAAACAAAGATATAAGTTTTATTGTTGATTTATTATTTCTCTCTCAAACACATATTCCTGAGCGGTCCCTCAGTTTGTTAAATGCGGAGACAGAAGGTCTGCCCCTGAAGGGGAGGGCTGCGCAGTGAGCAGCAGGCGGGACATACAGTATCAACTATCAGTGACCAATCTTCGGCTGTTTTCAGCTATGTTGGGGCTGTAGGTGTAGTAATAGATGGTTGGTGGGTGTTTCTAATAATGTGTTGTTCCTGGGGGTGTCACCAGGAACCGTTAACTCTCGGCCCAACACGTCCTCGTCATAAACATTCAGATGTTTACATCATGGTCAGTTTTTTTTATTATTTCTATTGTCCCATTTTAGGTTAAACTGTCCCTCTGAGTTTTGCCTCAGCTCAGTGTAAAACGTCTCCCTTACACATATCCTATCCAGTTCCACTTCTCCCATATAATCTCCCCATATGCTGTGTGCCAAGTTAATAAAGTTATAACATTACAATATAAAAAAACCCTACTCTATTATTTTTTACAGCTGTCATGAATACATTGTCAAATACAAGCTTGTGCATTATTAGTGTAACTGAATACTTTCCCCACGGCTCTGGTTACTGTACTCCATAATTAGGCACCCAAATAACACAAAAACAAAAACCTTTATCCCTAGTTTCAATCATTTTTAACAAGCCTGAGATATATTTATTTAAGTCATGTTAACATCTCCATGTTTAAATTTAATTTGGGCTGGACAAATTTTTATATTAATAAATCTTAAGTCTTTTTCTCTTACAATTCAATTCAATTCAATTCAATTTTATTTATATAGCGCCAAATCATGAAACATGTCATCTCAAGGCACTTTACAAAGTCAAGTTCAATCATATTATACAGATTGGGTCAGATTATACAGATTGGTCAAAAAAACCAACTAAACAACCGTTTAGTTAAACCTTTTCTGTTTAATGGAAGTCTCAAAAGTGCTTTTGTTTTGAATGCTGCAGTGATTCAATGCAAATAAACACTTTTTGAAACCATTGTTTTCTAGAATTTTAATCTAGAATATTCTCCAAACACGAACAGAGTTTTCACACCAATAACACACACAACAAGACAATTAGACAAACAAAACACACACACATTTTTTCCTTTTAACAGTATTTTTGACAGATCATGTTTGAAAAGTTTAGATTGCCGAAATATATTTCGCCGAAATGTCATACTTATTTGCCAAAGCGCTTCTGTCACTCCACGGTGAGGTTGAGCTGGCAAAATTGCCCCGCACTGTCGTTACCGCTCAACTTACCGGCTGTCCGATGCCTCGTCTCCGCGGAAACAAGGTTCAACATGTCGCCACTCGCCTGTCATCTTTTTATCTCATTACGTTTCACGGTAATTTTTTTGTCATTTTCCCCCACTAGCCGAGAGAAGCATCTATTCGTTCCGTCACTAAAATGTTTCCCCCGCACAACGCTGCGCCTCCGAAGTTTCCGTTCCTCTTTTGTAATTTTCCTGTACTCAAACTGGTATTTTCAGCTCTGTCATACGCACAAATCTACACACATAGACTTACACACAAAAACCCATTTGCAAACACACATACTCTCAATATCCGCGGATCCAAGCAGCCTCTCCCCCACCCACTCAAACAAGGGCATCAAGAAGCTGATAACGGAATCATGGATCCACCCTTTACTAGGCGTTGCAAGCGGGCGCTGACCCGACTGAACGAAACTGACGCAGATTCAACAAATAGGATCTTCTCAGCAACATGGCAATTAAAGACCGGGGTTACCGGCCGATTGTTTTTCCGTGCAAGTCTGAGAAAGGCTGAAGATAAAAACAACTCCGGTTATTTTTGTGCTTGACTATTATAATTCAGACTGTGGCGTGTTCAGAACCTTGTTAACTGTTATGCTATGTTACCAGCATGAAGAATATTTGATCTCAGATTGGATTCTGAACAGTAGGGAAGAGGTGACAAAAATAATTCTATCCTGCTGCAAACATAAGGAGACACAACCACAAAGGAGAGGGAGTCACCTGGGACTGCCCTTCTCTCAGCGGGATGCCTGCTATAACACCTCCCTCCCAGAGACAAAGAGCCCCTCTCTTCAGTTCTGCTGCAGAAGGTTGGTCAATATCAAATGGGTCAGACTGGGTCAGACTGCTTTAGCAGCCAGCAATGGGAGTAAAGAGAGGGAACATCTGGATGGAGAGCAATAACATTGTTTAACTGTAGTGTTCCAAAGATATGTCAAGTAGCGGAATTAATCGGTCTGTTTTTGTGCTTTGAGCTAAACGTTTACCAGAAGTACGGGTAGCAGTAGAGGGTGGGGACCTTGGCGTTCCACCAAGGTTCTCGCTCTTGGGACGTGGAATGTCACCTCTCTGGTGGGGAAGGAGCCTGAGCTTGTGCGCGAGGTTGAGAGGTTCCAACTAGAGATAGTCGGACTCACCTCAACGCACCGCTCTGGCTCCGGAACCAGTCTCCTTGAGAGGGGCCGGACATTCTTCCACTCTGGAGTTTCCCATGGTGAGAGGCGCCGAGCTGGGGTTGGCATACTTGTTGCCCCCCATCTTGGTGCCTGCACGTTGGGGTTTTCCCCGGTGAACGAGAGGGTGGCCTCCCTCCTCATTCGTGTGGGGGGACGGGTTCTGACTGTTGTTTGCGCTTATGCGCCAAACAGCAGTTCAGATTACCCACCCTTTTTGGAGTCCTTGGAAGGGGTACTGGAGAGTGCCCCTCCTGGGGACTCCCTCGTTTTGCTGGGGGACTTCAACGCTCACGTGGGCAATGACAGTGGGACCTGGAGGGGCGTGGTTGGGAGGAATGGCCCACCTGATCTGAACTCGAGTGGTGTTTTGTTGTTGGACTTCTGTGCTCGTCATTGATTGTCCATCACAAACACCATGTTCAAGCATAAGGGTGTCCATATGTGCTCTTGGCACCAGGACACCCTAGGTCGCAGTTCAATGATCGACTTTGTTGTCGTTTCATCTGATCTGCGGCCGTATGTCTTGGACACTCGGGTGAAGAGAGGGGCGGAGCTCTCCACCGACCACTACCTGGTGGTGAGTTGGCTCCGATGGCAGGGGAGGAAGCCGGTCCGACCGGGCAGGCCCAAACGCACTGTGAGGGTTTGCTGGGAACGTCTGGCAGAGTCCCCTGTGAGGCGGAGCTTTAACTCCCACCTCCGGGAGAACTTTAAACACGTCCCGAGGGAGGCGGGGGACATTGAGTCTGAATGGACCATGTTCCACGCCTCTATTGTTGGGGCGGCTAGTCGGAGCTGTGGCCGCAAGGTTGTCGGTGCATGTCGCGGCGGCAACCCTCGAACCCGCTGGTGGACACCAGCGGTGAGGGAAGCTGTCAAGCTGAAGAAGGAGTCCTACCAGGCTTTTTTGGCCTGTGGGACTCCGGAAGCAGCTGATGTGTACCGGCAGTCGAAGCGGCAGGCGGCTCTGCTGGTCGCCGAGGCAAAAACTCGGGCGTGGGAAGAGTTCGGAGAGGCCATGGAGAAAGACTTCCGTACGGCTTCGAAGCGATTCTGGTCCACTATCCGGCGTCTCAGGAGGGGGAAGCAGTGCAGTACCAACACTGTTTACAGTGGGCGTGGTGTGCTGCTGACCTCGACTCGGGACGTCGTGCGTCTGTGGGCGGAATACTTCGAAGACCTCCTTAATCCCACCAACACGTCTTCCATTGAGGAAGCAGAGCCTGAGGACTCTGGGTCGGGTCCTCCCATCTCTGGTGCTGAGGTTGCCGAGAATGTTAAAAAGCTCCTCGGTGGCAAGGCCCCGGGGGGTGGATGAGATTCGCCCTGAGTACCTTAAGGCTCTGGATGTTGTGGGGCTGTGTTGGTTAACGCGGCTCTGCAACATTGCGTGGACATCGGGGGCAGTTCCCCTGGATTGGCAGACTGGGGTGGTGGTCCCCCTATTTAAAAAGGGGGACCGGAGGGTGTGTTCCAACTACAGAGGAATCACACTCTTAAGCCTCCCTGGTAAGGTCTATTCAGGGGTTCTGGAAAGGAGGGTCTGTCGGATAGTCGAATCTCGGATTCAGGAAGAGCAGTGTGGTTTTCGTCCTGGCCATGGAACACTGGACCAGCTCTATACCCTCAGCAGGATTCTTGAGGGGGCATGGGAGTTTGCCCAACCAGTCTACAGGTGCTTTGTGGATCTGGAGAAGGCATTCGACCGTGTCCCCCGGGGGATCCTGTGGGGGGTTCTCCAAATCCGAGACCATGGTCTTGAACCGGAAAAGGGTAGAGTTCCTTCTCCGGGTTGGGGTGGATGTGCTGCCCCTAGTGGAGGAGTTCAAGTATCTTGGGGTCTTGTTCACGAATAAGGGGAAGATGGAGCGGGAGATCGACAGGCGGATTGGTGCAGCATCTGCTGTGAAGCGGGCGCTGTACCGATCCGTTGTGGTGAAGAGAGAGCTGAGCCAAAAGGCGAAGCTCTCGATTTATCGGTCGATCTACGTTCCTACCCTCATCTATGGTCACGAGCTTTGGGTCGTGACCAAAAGAACGAGATCCCGGATACAAGCGGCTGAAATGAGTTTTCTCCGTAGTGTGTCTGGGCTCTCCCTTAGAGATAGTGTGAGGAGCTCAGTAATCTGGGGAGGACTCAGAGTAGAGCCGCTGCTCCTCCACGTCGAGAGGAGCCAGTTAAGGTGGCTCGGGCATCTGGTCAGGATGCCTCCTGGACGCCTCCCTGGAGAGGTGTTCCGGGCACGTCCCACTGGGAGGAGGCCCAGGGGAAGACCCAGGACACGCTGGAGGGACTATGTCTCCCGGCTGGCCTGGGAACGCCTTGGGATTCCTCCTGAGGAGCTGGCCCAAGTGGCTGGGGAGAGGGACGTCTGGGCCTCCCTACTGAAGCTGCTACCCCCGCGACCCGACCCCGGATAAGCGGAAGAAGACGGACGGACGGACGGACGGTTTACCAGAAGTGAAGTCCAGCCTGCCAAGAAGCTGGACTTAACTAGCTTGCAATACACACCAATGGAGACACACAGTTTCTTATTGTAACGAACACATATCTGTGGCCCATAAAAAGGGCCTGTTGACTGTATTGTACCAGAACTCTCGCTTCACACCCGTTTGTACGTGCGAAGTTGAATGGAATAAATAAGTTCTCGTTCGCAAGAACAGAGAAGCGATTTCTCCCTGAGTCTTCTTTCTTTTTTAAGATTAAGTACTTAAATAATCTCCCACATTATTTGGTTTACCCCGACGTGATAGAAAAAAGGGAGATCCTTTTCCCAGGAGGCGGTGTAGGGCCCAACGGCGCAAGCTGGCCACTTTGCGCCAGGGCACGCAGATGGAGAAGGAGAGACGGGGTGAGTGAAAATGTTTTTTTACTTCTCTCTCTCTCTTTCTCTGCTTGTTAATGACAAAACTGCCACCTGTGAGGTTTGATTTGGGAAGAGTGTTTTTTGATTGTTTGACATTTGGGAGGGGTTGTTCCTCTGTCTTGTCAACTGTCGGTATTTCCCACGTGAGGAAAGAGTTGTCTTAAACATAGAAGATTGGGAATGGTATGGAATTCCTACACAATTGATTACACGCGACAACTCAAAAGGAAATGATTTGTTTACTCCCAGCCGCTTTATTCGACTTCCTGTTAAGCGCTATTGTGACGCCGAATATTGAATGGATCTGACCTTTGTGGTCGAGCTGAAGTTTGCCTAATATGTATATAACTTTTTAGAAGAAAAAAATCATTGTGAGAGGTGGATTTTAGAAACGTCCGGCTGATCGGAATCATTTAGGGTGTGGCCCTGTTAATGCAAGAGCTTTGAAGAATAGAAAATAAGGTATTTCTTGGATCATTCCGTGCGGGAGTCCAATGAAATATGTGGCCTTAAAGAGTTAACTGCAGTCTGGTTTGTTGAGTACTCAGGTTTAGGTAAACCTGATGAAAGCCTCCTATCAAATTTGAAACAGAAGGCCTGCTCTGGAGCACGTGAAATATAAACTTTTATTTTTACTTTTTTTGCATTTGCTACAGGTCCGATAAAAACTGCTTTAAATTTGTTTGTGCACACAGTAAAAATCCAAGAATATTGGGCATCTGGACCATTAGTAATAATAGTAATATCATCTTTATGGTCATTGAAACATACATTACAACGAAATTTGTTCTCTGCTTTTAACCCATCACCTTTGGGGAGCAGTGGGCTGCCATGTGCAGCACCCGGGTAGCAATCTGGGTTTAAGGGTCTTGCTCAGGAACTCAGAGTGCAGGCGCTCGGGATCAAACCGGGTACCTGCATCCTTCTCTGAGTGCAAGCGCACTGCTCTAACCACTAGGCCAACACTCCCAATTTCTCTGCATTTAACCCATCCCCATTGGGGAGCAGTGGGCTGCCACTGTAGGGCACCCGGGGAGCAGTTGGGGGTTGAGGGTCTTGCTCAAGGACCCAGAGAGCAGGCAGTTGGAATCGAACCGGGTACTTGCATCCTTCTCAGAGCACAAGCGCACTGCTCTAACCAGTAGGCCCCCACTCCCCCATTAGAATAAACCCATTAAGTTCCCGGGAGAGTGAGAGTGGAAAGTGAGAAGTGAATGATTGAGAGAAATGAGTGATTGATGTGTTGTGTGACAGATGTCTACATGTGAGTTTAAATGATGAGAGCTCTGTTGTTTGACTAAAACGCATGTATGTAACTGAGTTTGTTTGCTGTTGCTTTGTTTTTCTCTTCAAAGTCCTGTTATCAGATGTAAAGGTAAAGTGTGTCTAATTTGAGGAAGCAAAAGTGCATGGAAGCTTTTATTTTTTGTAAGGAAATCTTGCTGGACCAAGGTGTGTATGCTTATTGAAGCTGCTGTGTTGAAATGATGTGGGGGCAGATACTTAAACTTTGTGTTTGAAGGTTGGACAATAATTCAATCTTAAAAACCCACACAGAAAGAAAAGGCAATTACAAGAATTTTATTGATACAATATTTTAAGAGTTTGGCGCTCAGACCTCAGCAGGAAAAATTCACGCTGAATTATACTTCAATAAAGCTAAAGCAATGTCGGACTCCGTAATTTTCTCTGGTCCCCTGCCTGATTTGACCAGTGATGACATGTTTAGCCGCATGTCATCATTCAACCGCTGGTTGTCTAGGTGGTGTCCTGAAAACGACGTGGGCTACATTGATAACTGGAGAACTTTCTGGGGAAAACCTGGTCTGATCCGGAGAGACGGCATCCATCCTACTTTGGATGGTGCAGCTCTTCTTTCTAGAAATCTGGCCGGATTTATTAGTCCTCCTAAATGCTGACAATCCAGGGTCCAGACCAGGAAGCAGAGCCGTAGTTTAACACACCTCTCTGCAGCTTCTGTACTGTTACCCATCCATTATCCTATTGAGACGGTGTCTTTCCCACGGCCAAAACTTAACAGATCAAAAACTTATCTAAAAGGAACAAATCATAAAAACCTAATAAAAATCAATACGGTTCACCTTGAACCTAAAAATAAAACAATTAAATGTGGTCTATTAAATATAAGGTCTCTCCCTCCAAAGACTTTGTTAGTTAATGAATTGATTTCTGATAAACAGATTGATTTGTTTTGTCTCACAGAAACCTGGCTACAAGAGGACTACGTTAGTATAAATGAGTCAACTCCCTCCAATTATTCAAATTTCCACATTCCCAGATCTGTGGGAAGAGGAGGAGGAGTGGCAACTATCTTTCAGTCTGATTTATTAATTAGTCCCAGGCCAATTAATAACTACAGTTCTTTTGAACATTTAACCCTCAGTTTCCCTCATCCAAGCTGCAAAGCAATAAAACCTCTTCTGTTTGTTGTTTTGTATCGTCCACCAGGCCCTTACACTCAGTTTTTGGATGAGTTGTCAGATTTCTTATCTGATTTGGTGTTAAATACTGATAAGGCTATTATAGTGGGTGATTTTAACATCCATGTTGACACAGAATGTGATAACCTTAGTGTAGCCTTTAAAACTATCCTAGATTCAATTGGTTTTGCTCAAAATGTGCATGAACCGACGCACTCTCGGCTCCATACTTTAGACCTTGTTCTGACATATGGCATTGATTGTGAAGAATTAACAGTATTTCCTCACAACCCTGTCCTATCTGATCATTTTTTAATAACATTTGAGTTTAATCTAACTGAGTTCTCCACCCCCAAAAGAGGGTTCCATTATAGTAGATCTTTATCGGATAATGCTGTATCAAAACTTAAAGAGTCTGTCCCCTTTTTAATATCCTCCGTATTGCAGAAATGCCCTGCAGATAGCAGCAATGTTGTTTCTTCCAATTCACAAATAGATGTCTTTGTAAACGGTATGACTTCGTCATTGCGTTCTGCATTAGACAATGTAGCTCCCTTGAAAAAGAAGGTGATTATTCACAGGAAGCTGGCTCCTTGGTTTAATTCAGAGCTGCGTTCCTTGAAGCACAATGTTAGGAAATTGGAGAGAAAATGGCGCTCTACACACCAAGAGGAATCCTACCTAATCTGGAAGAACAGTCTATTGTTGTATAACAAGACCCTTCGCAGAGCTAGAGCAGCATATTTTTCATCATTAATTGAGGAGAATAAGAATAATCCTAGATTTCTCTTCAGTACAGTTGCCAAACTTACTCAGAGCCACAGCTCTGTTGATCCATCCATTCCCTTAGCTCTTAGCAGTAATGATTTTATGGGATTCTTCATAAATAAAATTGATTCCATTAAAAATAAAATAATTGGCATCCTCCCAAACATGATTACCTCATCCTCAGTAAGTGAGGCAGCATTGGAGGAATCCTTAGAACCTGCGCAGTGTCTGAACTGTTTAAAAGCAGTAGAGCTTTCTGAGCTATCTA
The DNA here is from genome assembly GCF_011125445.2 of Fundulus heteroclitus. Taxonomy (NCBI): domain Eukaryota; kingdom Metazoa; phylum Chordata; class Actinopteri; order Cyprinodontiformes; family Fundulidae; genus Fundulus; species Fundulus heteroclitus. The sequence goes on along the minus strand of NW_023396678.1, from coordinate 112,149 downwards.
AAATTTTAGCTTCATCTAAACCTTCTACCTGTATGTTAGACCCAATCCCAACCAAGTTGTTTAAGGAGGTATTCCCTCTGATCAGTGGTCCTATTTTAGACATGATTAATGTATCCTTGGTAAATGGATATGTACCACAGGCTTTTAAAGTAGCTGTTATTAAACCTTTACTTAAGAAACCATCTCTTGATCAAGATGAGTTAGTAAATTACAGACCTATATCTAATCTTCTTTTCTTATCTAAAATTCTTGAGAAAGTAGTTGCTAATCAACTATGTGAACATTTACAAAGTAATGACCTACTTGAGGAGTTTCAGTCAGGCTTCAGAGCTTATCATAGCACTGAAACAGCTCTGGTGAAGGTCACTAATGATATTCTCATGGCCTCAGATAATGGACTTGTGTCTATACTTGTCCTGTTAGATCTCAGTGCTGCATTTGATACAGTTGATCACAATATTCTCCTACAAAGACTTGAGCATACTGTAGGGATTAAGGGAAAAGCATTAGGCTGGTTTAAATCTTATCTGTCGGACAGATTCCAGTTTGTTCATGTTAATAATAAATCTTCCTCAAACTCTAGGGTCACTTGTGGAGTACCACAGGGTTCAGTCCTTGGACCAATTCTATTTACTATATATATGCTTCCGATTGGCAAAATTATCAGACAGCATGGGATTAATTTCCACTGTTATGCTGATGACACTCAGCTATATTTATCCATAAATCCTGATGAATCCAATCAGTTACTTCGACTGCAGTCATGTCTTGATGACATCAAAAGCTGGATGACTTTAAATTTCCTGCATTTAAATTCTGACAAGACAGAAGTTGTAATCTTTGGGCCAGAGTCTTCAAAAAATAAAGTTCTTAATCAATCCCTTAATCTGGATGGCATTAACTTGGCCTCTGGTAATAAAGTTAAAAATCTTGGTGTTGTTTTCGACCAAGACATGTCATTTAAATCCCATATTAAACAGGTTTCCAGAGTTTCCTTTTTTCACCTCCGGAATATCGCCAAAATTAGAAACATTCTGTCCAGGAGTGATGCTGAAAAACTAGTCCATGCATTTGTTACTTCAAGGCTGGACTATTGTAATTCTTTACTATCAGGAAGTCCACAAAATGCAGTTCGAAGTCTTCAGCTGATTCAAAATGCTGCGGCAAGAGTTCTGATGAAAATCAACAAGAGGGATCATATTTCTCCAATTTTAGCTTCCCTTCATTGGCTTCCTGTTAAATCAAGAATAGAATTTAAAATTCTTCTTCTAACGTATAAAGCCCTTAATAATCAAGCTCCACCATATATCAGAGCTCTGATTACCCCGTATGTTCCTAACAGAGCACTTCGCTCTCAGACTGCAGGTCTGCTGCTGGTTCCTAGAGTCTCTAAAAGTAGAATGGGAGGCAGATCCTTTAGCTATCAGGCTCCTCTCCTGTGGAACCAACTCCCAGTTTTGGTCCGTGAGGCAGACACCCTATCTATTTTTAAGACTAATGTTAAAACTTTCCTTTTTGACAAAGCTTATAGTTAGAGTGGCTCTTACCCTGAGCTATCTCTATAGTTGTGCTGTGATAGGCCTAGGCTGCTGGAGGACATCAGGGTCTAATTTTCTCACTCTACTGATTTCTACTGTTCTTCAGTCTACTGTTCTCCAGTTTTGCATTGTATTACATTGAAATGACTGTCGTCATTTCAGCTTTTAACTTTTTGCTCTCTCTCTTTTTCTTCATAGTAGGTACACCTGGTCTGGCGTTCTGTTAACTGTGACATCATCCAGAGAAGACGGCTCACCCGCTACTACCATCTAATGTAGAACAGATTACTAGATCAATGTGTGCTTCTGTGCTTGTTTGTCTGTCTTGTTGTGTCTCTGTTCTGTCTTCTGTAACCCCAGTCGGTCGAGGCAGATGACTGTTCATACTGAGCCCGGTTCTGCCGGAGGTTTTTCCTTCCCGTTAATGGGTGGTTTTTCTTCCCACTGTCGCTTCATGCTTGCTCAGTATGAGGGATTGCAGCAAAGCCATGTACAATGCAGACGACTCTCCCTGTGGCTCTACGGTTCCCCAGGAGTGACTGCTGCTTGTCGGGACTTTGATGCAATCAACTGGTTTCCTTATATAGGACATTTTTGACCAATCTGTATAATCTGACCCAATCTGTATAATATGATTGAACTTGACTTTGTAAAGTGCCTTGAGATGACATGTTTCATGATTTGGCGCTATATAAATAAAATTGAATTGAATTGAATTGAATATGCATAACCAGGCGTATGAGAATAGGTATATTTCCCCCCGGGCCTGAAACTGGTGGTGGAGTGGAGATAAACAAAGTTTGTTCAGTCCATATAATGATCTGTTTGAGCTAGATGTCCGACTTGATAAACACAGGTTTGCATGAACTGTCCATGATGAGCAAGCATGAAGCGACTGTGGAGAGGAAAAACTCCCCTTTGAGAAGAAACCTCTGGCAGAACTAGGCTCAACATGGCGGTCTTTTGCCGGACCATTTTAAGGAGTGACTGGGAAATCCGTAAGAGTCTGGGATGAATTACACTCTGGTAGGGACGAGGTTAAAGCAGCACCATAGGAAAGCCAGGCGGAGCTTGGTACGATGGTGGAGAAGGGGATGGAGGTGGGTTGAGTCCAAACCAGACGCGGCACGCCACCACTTGCTCGCTGAGCAGAAGGCCGAGACGAGGATGTAGAGTTTTTTAAAGATGAACCCAGGATGCCTATTGGCTTCGAGGAGGAGCAGTTCAAAACTGATTGGTTTGCGTCATAGGCGGATGAGTCTGATTGATGGAGGTAGGCAATAGAGTTTCTTCAGTCTGAATTTTCGCTTTAGCTCCATTTCAATTTTAAAAACTCACACAGAAAGAAAAGACAATTAGAAGAATTTTATTGATACAATATTTTAAGAGTTTGGCGCTCAGACCTCAGCAGGAAAAATTCACGCTGAATTATACTTCAATATGCATAACCAGGCGTATGAGAATAGGTATATTTCCCCAAAAAAATTGCCGAGGTCGAGGCCAGTGCATCAAACAGGGCCGGTTGCCGCGAAGGCCTACCAAAGTTGAGTGAGATGTATGGGGAGATGAGGTGAGGTGTATGTTGAGGTGAATGAATAGAGATGGTCAGTCTCAGGATGATACTTGGGACTGAAAGGCTTGCAAAGGGGAACGTCTAAATCGAAATACGACATTGGTGCAATGGTTCTTGCACTTGCTGAAAAGCAGGCCGAGAGATGATTTGGAGTTGCTGCTTAAGGTGAACACTGGATGATGATTTGGCTTCGAGGAGGTCTGGCTCAAAGTGGATTGCTCCATCGGAGGCGGACCAGCCTCTGATTGGATGGAAGTAATTCAATTCAATTCAATTCAATTTTATTTATATAGCGCCAAATCATGAAACATGTCATCTCAAGGCACTTTACAAAATCAAGTTCAATCATATTATACAGATTGGGTCAGATTATACAGATTGGTCAAAATGTCCTATATAAGGAAACCAGTTGATTGCATCAAAGTCCCGACAAGCAGCATTCACTCCTGGGGAAGCGTAGAGCCACAGGGAGAGTCGTCTGCATTGTACATGGCTTTGCTGCAATCCCTCATACTGAGCAAGCATGAAGCGACAGTGGGAAGAAAAAACACCCATTAACGGGGAAAAAAACCTCCGGCAGAACCGGGCTCAGTATGAACGGTCATCTGCCTCGACCGACTGGGGTTACAGAAGACAGAACAGAGACACAACAAGAGAGACAAAAAAGCACAGAAGCACACATTGATCTAGTAATCTGTTCTACATTAGATGGTAGTAGCGGGTGAGCCGTCTTCTCTGGATGATGTCACAGTTAACAAAACGCCAGACCAGGTGTACCTGCTATGAAGAAAAAGAGAGAGAGCAAAAAGTTAAAAGCTGAAATGACGACAGTCATTTCAATGTAATACAATGCAAAACTGGAGAACAGTAGACTGAAGAACAGTAGAAATCAGTAGAGTGAGAAAATTAGACCCTGATGTCCTCCAGCAGCCTAGGCCTATCACAGCACAACTATAGAGATAGCTCAGGGTATGAGCCACTCTAACTATAATCTTTGTCAAAAAGGAAAGTTTTAACATTAGTCTTAAAAATAGATAGGGTGTCTGCCTCACGGACCAAAACTGGGAGTTGGTTCCACAGGAGAGGAGCCTGATAGCTAAAGGATCTGCCTCCCATTCTACTTTTAGAGACTCTAGGAACCACCAGCAGACCTGCAGTCTGAGAGCGAAGTGCTCTGTTAGGAACATACGGGGTAATCAGAGCTCTGATATATGATGGAGCTTGATTATTAAGGGCTTTATACGTTAGAAGGAGAATTTTAAATTCTATTCTTGATTTAACAGGAAGCCAATGAAGGGAAGCTAAAACAGGAGAAATATGATCCCTCTTGTTGATTTTCATCAGAACTCTTGCTGCAGCATTTTGGATCAGCTGAAGACTTTGAACTGCATTTTGTGGACTTCCTGATAGTAAAGAATTACAATAGTCCAGCCTTGAAGTAACAAATGCATGGACTAGTTTTTCAGCATCACTCCTGGACAGAATGTTTCTAATTTTGGCGATATTCCGGAGGTGAAAAAAGGAAACTCTGGAAATCTGTTTAATATGGGATTTAAATGACATGTCTTGGTTGAAAACAACGCCAAGATTTTTAACTTTATTACCAGAGGCCAAGTTAATGCCATCCAGATTAAGTGATTGATTAAGAACTTTATTTTTTGAAGACTCTGGCCCAAAGATTACAACTTCTGTCTTGTCAGAATTTAAATGCAGGAAATTTAAAGTCATCCAGCTTTTGATGTCATCAAGACATGACTGCAGTCGAAGTAACTGATTGGATTCATCAGGATTTATGGATAAATATAGCTGAGTGTCATCAGCATAACAGTGGAAATTAATCCCATGCTGTCTGGTAATTTTGCCAATCGGAAGCATATATATAGTAAATAGAATTGGTCCAAGGACTGAACCCTGTGGTACTCCACAAGTGACCCTAGAGTTTGAGGAAGATTTATTATTAACATGAACAAACTGGAATCTGTCCGACAGATAAGATTTAAACCAGCCTAATGCTTTTCCCTTAATCCCTACAGTATACTCAAGTCTTTGTAGGAGAATATTGTGATCAACTGTATCAAATGCAGCACTGAGATCTAACAGGACAAGTATAGACACAAGTCCATTATCTGAGGCCATGAGAATATCATTGGTGACCTTCACCAGAGCTGTTTCAGTGCTATGATGAGCTCTAAAGCCTGACTGAAACTCCTCAATTAGGTCATTACTTTGTAAATGTTCACATAGTTGATTAGAAACTACTTTCTCAAGAATTTTAGATAAGAAAAGAAGATTAGATATAGGTCTGTAATTTACTAACTCATCTTGATCAAGAGATGGTTTCTTAAGTGAAGGTTTAATAACAGCTACTTTAAAAGCCTGTGGTACATATCCATTTACCAAGGATAGATTAATCATGTCTAAAATAGGACCACTGATCAGAGGGAATACCTCCTTAAACAACTTGGTTGGGATTGTGTCTAACATACAGGTAGAAGGTTTAGATGAAGCTAAAATTTTAGATAGCTCAGAAAGCTCTACTGCTTTTAAACAGTTCACACACTGCGCAGGTTCTAAGGATTCCTCCAATGCTGCCTCACTTACTGAGGACGAGGTAATCATGTTTAGGAGGATGCCAATTATTTTATTTTTAATGGAATCAATTTTATTTATGAAGAATCCCATAAAATCATTACTGCTAAGAGCTAAGGGAATGGATGGATCAACAGAGCTGTGGCTCTGGGTAAGTTTGGCAACTGTACTGAAGAGAAATCTAGGATTATTCTTATTCTCCTCAATTAATGATGAAAAATATGCTGCTCTAACTCTGCGAAGAGTCTTGTTATACAACAATAGACTGTTCTTCCAGATTAGGTAGGATTCCTCTTGGTGTGTAGAGCGCCATTTTCTCTCCAATTTCCTAACATTGTGCTTCAAGGAACGCAGTTCTGAATTAAACCAAGGAGCCAGCTTCCTGTGAATAATCACCTTCTTTTTCAAGGGAGCTACATTGTCTAATGCAGAACGCAATGACGAAGTCATACCGTTTACAAAGACATCTATTTGTGAATTGGAAGAAACAACATTGCTGCCATCTACAGGGCATTTCTGCAATACGGAGGATATTAAAAAGGGGACAGACTCTTTAAGTTTTGATACAGCATTATCCGATAAATATCTACTATAATGGAACCCTCTTTTGGGGGTGGAGAACTCAGTTAGATTAAACTCAAATGTTATTAAAAAATGATCAGATAGGACAGGGTTGTGAGGAAATACTGTTAATTCTTCACAATCAATGCCATATGTCAGCACAAGGTCTAAAGTATGGAGCCAAGAGTGCGTCGGTTTATGCACATTTTGAACAAAACCAATTGAATCTAGGATAGTTTTAAAGGCTACACTAAGGTTATCACATTCTGTGTCAACATGGATGTTAAAATCACCCACTATAATAGCCTTATCAGTATTTAACACCAAATCAGATAAGAAATCTGACAACTCATCCAAAAACTGAGTGTAAGGGCCTGGTGGACGATACAAAACAACAAACAGAAGAGGTTTTATTGCTTTGCAGTTTGATGAGGGAAACTGAGGGTTAAATGTTCAAAAGAACTGTAGTTATTAAATGGCCTGGGACTAATTAATAAATCAGACTGAAAGATGGTTGCCACTCCTCCTCCTCTTCCCACAGATCTGGGAATGTGGAAATTTGAATAATTGGAGGGAGTTGACTCATTTATACTAACGTAGTCCTCTTGTAGCCAGGTTTCTGTGAGACAAAACAAATCAATCTGTTTATCAGAAATCAATTCGTTAACTAACAAAGTCTTTGGAGGGAGAGACCTTATATTTAATAGACCACATTTAATTGTTTTGTTTTTAGGTTCAAGGTGAACCGTATTGATTTTTATTAGGTTTTTATGATTTGTTCCTTTTAGATAAGTTTTTGATCTGTTAAGTTTTGGCCATGGGAAAGACACCGTCTCAATAGGATAATGGATGGGTAACAGTACAGAAGCTGCAGAGAGGTGTGTTAAACTACGGCTCTGCTTCCTGGTCTGGACCCTGGGTTGTCAGCATTTAGGAGGACTAATAAATCCGGCCAGATTTCTAGAAAGAAGAGCTGCACCATCCAAAGTAGGATGGATGCCGTCTCTCCGGATCAGACCAGGTTTTCCCCAGAAAGTTCTCCAGTTATCAATGTAGCCCACGTCATTTTCAGGACACCACCTAGACAACCAGCGGTTGAATGATGACATGCGGCTAAACATGTCATCACTGGTCAAATCAGGCAGGGGACCAGAGAAAATTACGGAGTCCGACATTGCTTTAGCAAACTCACACACCGAAGCAACACCAACTTTAGTGACCTCCGATCGGCGTGGTCGGGTGTCATTACCGCCAGCGTGAATAACAATCTTACTGTATTTACGCTTATCCTTAGCCAGCAGTTTTAGGTAAGATTCTATGTCGCCCGTTCTGGCCCCTGGCAGGCATTTAACTATGGTCCCTGGTGTCTCTAGTGCCACGTTTCTGACTATTGAGCTCCCAATAATCAGGGTCGGCTTCTCAGCGGGTGTGTCGCTGAGTGGGGAAAATTTGTTTGAAACGCAGACGGGTTGGTGGTGAACTGGGGGCTGAAATCTAGAGCTATGCTTCCTACGAACTGTCACCCAGCCGGCCTGCTTACCCGGCTGCTCGGGTGCTTCTGGAGGACCACTAAGTGAACTAACGCTAGGTCTATGTGGCTCCGCGCTAGCAGAGGGGCGGCTATCAGCTGGTCTTTCCATAGCACGGAGCCGTGACTCTAATTCTGACACCCTCGCCTCCAAAGCTACAAAAACACTACATTTATTACAAGTACCATTATCACTAAAGGAGGCAGAGGAATAGCTAAACATCTGACACAGAGAGCAGGAGATAAGGGGAGACTTAGTCAGAGACGGAGAAGCTGAAGTAATAGTAGGAGAGGAAGCCATTGTGGAGCTAAAGCTAGGCTAGGCTAAAGCTAGGCTAGCGCCCTTCTACCACGCCAAGAGAGCAAACCGTGAAACACGAGGAGTTCCCAAGCGTGATGTGCAGCAACAGAAAATGTTTTAAAAGTGCTTATGTGTTAGAAACAGATGTTACAGCAAAGAGATTAAAGATAAAAGCGAGAGAATCTGGAGCAACAAACCATTGCTCACGCAGTGAAAACAGGAAGTGATACAATACGCCTTACCGCAAACAGGAAGTGACGTCAGCCAAACGGAGGTAGCAGCCAAACGGAGGTAGCAGCACCAAACAGAGGTTTGGTGCTGTAAGGACCAAATTAGATCTCCCTTAAATTGGAGTAAGCATGAGTTCTTCAGTTGTATTTCCGCCATTAGCTTCATTCAAACTAAAGACTCACAAAGAGAGGAAAGGCGATTAGAAGAATTTATTGATACAATAGTTTAAACTTTGGCGCTTGGACCTCGGCAGGAAACATAAATCAGGAAACATGATTTATACTTTAACGTAGATAAACAGATGTATGAGAATAGGGATATTCCCCCCAAAAATGCAGAGGTCCAGGCCAGAGCGTCAGCAAGTTCAGAAGGCAGAGAGAAGGATGAGCAATGAAGGAAAAAAGATGTGAAAGCTTAGCAAAGAGGGCCATTGCCGCAAAGGCTTTCCAAATTTAAACAAGAAGAATGGCAAGATGAGGTGAGGTGGATGGAGAGGTGAAGGGTGAGGTGAATGGTCAGTTTCGGGCTGATGCACGTGATGAATGAATAATCATAGCAGGGAGCATGATGGAAAGCATGAAGGGGACGTGGGAGGGAACACACAGGGAGCATGGCAGGGAACATGGCAGGGAGCATAGAAGGGAACATGGCAGGGAACATGGCAGGGCAGGCCGCATGCAGGGAGCATGGGAGAGAACGCAGGGAACACACAGGGAGCATGGCAGAGAACGCAGGGAGTATGACAGAGAACACAGGGAGCATGGCAGAGAACGCAGGGAATATGGCAGAAAACGCAGGGAACACACAGGGAGCATGGCAGGGAACATGGCAGGGCAGGCCGCATGCAGAAAGCATGGCCTAGAACGCAGGGAATATGGCAGAGAACACACAGGGCGTATGGCAGAGAACGCAGGGAACACACAAGGAGCATGGCAGAGAACGCAGGGAATATGGCAGAGAACGCAGGGAACACACAGGGAGCATGGCAGGGAACATGGCAGGGAGCATAGAAGGGAACATGGCAGGGAGTATGGCAGGGAAGGCCGCATGGCACGGAACATGGCGGGAAATATGGCAGGGAGCATGGCAGGGAACACACAGGGAACATGAATGAAGCACGACAGGGAACATGGCATATGACATGACAAAGGACAGGACAATGGACAGGATGCCTGGTCGACAGAACCAATGACAAGACGATTGACAGGATGAATGACAGAAGATGCTTATAGGTGATGCACATGAATGAATGAATAAATGAATGACCATGAAAGAATGAACAGTATGACAGGACGCCTGCATGGCGGGACGCCTGGATGACAGGATGAGTGACAGGTGATGCATGAATGAATGACCATAAAGGAATGAACAGGATGATAGGACAACTGCATGGCGGGACGCCTGGATGACAGGATAAATGACAGAGGATGCTTAAGGATGATGCACATAAATGAATGAGTGACCAAGAAGGAATGAACAGGACAGGACGCAGGCTTAATGAGACTTGAATGAGATTTGAATCCACCACCAGTATTCACAGTTAGATTACCTTGAAGATGAGCATTAGGCGGCTAAGATGAATGAAAGGTCAGAGCAGATATGTGAGGCATGCTGATGATAGCCATCAACCCAGCGATTGGGCTCCACGAGTGTCTGCTGTTGCGCAGCTCACATCCTGAATGCTGAAATAACTCTAGATGAAAGGCCACAAGATTAACAGTTTCTTGGACAATTTCATGAATCTGCAAACCAATTGTTTTTAGAATCCCCCAAAACTTATGGATGCACATCCGTAAAATTAAACGTATCTACAGACAAAAGACATCATTATAGAAAGTATATTTCAAATCCGGACGAGAAGCATGCCAGACCAGAAGGAAAGTTCAGAACAGCAACTCTTAACCAGAGTCTCCTGTTCAAGGAGGGAAGGGAACAGAATTAGTGAGCTCAAGCTGCCTGGAAATAAAAACATGACTCTTGAAATGATGCACCTGCGAGATTGAGGTGACCGAGCGAGGAGAGCAGCTGACGCTCAGAAATAACTGATATGAGAATGAAACTGATATCTTGAGAATTCAAGAGCTTGTCTGCAGGCAAAAAGCCATCATGGAACTAGGTTGAGATCAATACGTAGAACTCAATTGCAGGCTGACAGGTTAGTTTGAGTAAAACAACAGGGAATAGTGAAAAGAATATCTATAAGAAGAAAACAACCAGAAAATGAAGGACCATTAAACACGGGTAACACTTCTTAAGACATAATCGATAATGTTTGCTTAGCTCATAAATGCGTAGAATGCCAAACGCATACCAAATGCTGTTATGAATCGATTAGCTTATTTAGCTTATTCCATGTTGTTTGGATGAATTTAATAATTTAATTCAGATTCTGCACTGCATCCTGCTAACTGATGATCTCATTGCTTAGTAGCTTTAGTTAGCCTCACGCCTGCAGAGAGGATCCGTAATTGAAAATAGTATCAACCAGACAACAGCACCTTCAGTGATGCTCTCCGGATATTCATCTTGAATGAATTCTTGAACCTAAAAGAAGAAATAGACAATCCCTAAATACATGAGCAAGTTGCTGTTAAAGATCGCCCAATACTCAAACCATCCCCACAGCCATCCCGACGTCGGGTCCCAGCTGGCATTCAGACAATACCTACGAACAAAAACCTAAATAACTTTAACATGTATAATTTCACAACACCTGAAGTAATTGATTGGCATAACATTGAAACGAAAAGAGTGACAGAAGTGGCCTGGTCAGCATGAATGAGAAGTCTGAACCCAATGCAGACCAGTCCAAGCGGATGCCAAATTGCACCAGAATTGCAGCGGTTTAATAACGATTGGTATCAATTGCTGAATTTAAAATGCACTTCATGCTCCAACCAGTAGGTGGCAGCAATGCCACCACAAGCCCGCTGGCTACCGGCAACACCAGAAGAAGAAGAAAACGGAAAACAAACAGTAAAATGAAATATGTTCACCTGAATAGGGCTTGGGATCCGCGTTGCATTGTGGGACGTGGCGGCCATAATGATGGCAACGCAACGTTAAAATACCTCTGACATAGCGTTGTTGAACGAAGAGACGTGGAAGTAGAGTTGAGAAAGAATAGATAGAAAAAAGATGTTAAAATCCCGAAAAGGATCTGAAATTTACCAGGACACATTAAATAGAGAAGCCAGGGACCGGTATGTTGACAAAATCAGCATTATTATGGAGCGCCGACGACCACTTGTTGCCACTGTTTTGCATATCGGACGTCTTCGGCTACCTAGTTTGTGGTGTGAGCGCCTATACTTCAGAACAGTTCCAAAGCTACAAATCCTTGGAGTCTCATGTTTACGAATGGATGGGTTCAGGAGCTGCAGATCATAAAGCCAGCAAGCAGTGGGAACACAGTAATTCACACAAAGGTAAGCTGTTCTCAGACGGGCTCTGGCACCTGCTAACCGTTAGTGCTAACAACCACTCACACATGTAATGTACTTTTAACGAGCTGCTATGTGTTTCAAAGGTTTAGTTAGTAACGTTAACTGCCAGCCCTCCCTAAACCCTCCTGGTTTCTCACGTATTTGAGCCTTTTCCCGCTGGCGTTTTAGTATTTATGTGCATGTATGTGGTGTAGCGGCTGAAGGAAAGAAACAATGTAGGCTATAAAATAAAACCGTGCATCTTTAACTTACCAGAATGAAAATGCAGGGAACACACTCTCATTGACATCGGGATACTGTGGAAAGTTATGTTCAGTCGTCTTAAAGCCGCGATCCAAGCGAGCCGACGACTCTTTGTTATCTCTGACACTTGTTCTCTGTGGTTGCGCCTCCAGGTAGGAAAGCGGTGGAAAGTTAACCCATTTTCTATGTTTTTCCCATGGCGATCATGTGTTGCGCTGTTACAGCCCACAACACAGCAATGGTTTACCATGGTTGAAATGAAGTTACGGTAAAATTAATCAAATTAAAACACGGCTGAGAGAGGGAGTACAGTATGCGGTAGTCATAGGCAGTAGCGGGGGCGGAGCCGCGGAGGCATTCAATATGGCGGCCACACAAAGTAATACGTCATGACGACCAAGCCCTATAGAGGATGAACATGGGTGAATACATATTACCTGAGCTGGCTCCGAACACATTAGTGAGTGAATGAGAGAGTAGATCCGGCTGAAAAGTTGCGGCCGGGATGAGCGGCAAGGTGGCGCCGCAAAGCCGATCAAAACCAGAGAAGGTCCCGGATGAGACAGCGGATCCGCGAACCAAGAGCCAGCCCTACGGGATCAGTTTGAGAAAGACCCCGGCGCGCTATGAAGCGAAGCCGACCGGAACTTAGGCAGAGTTGGGACGCGTCTGCGTCACTTGCGAGTTTATTGCGCCAGGAATCGGAGCTGACGAAAACAGAGGTCGGAAAGGAAGATGTGCGGCTAGACGGTATTCCTATGGCAGGAGGATTTCAGGATAAGTTATTATCTCTCGAATCCAGTCATCAGAGTCCAAACCAGACGCAGCATGCCACCGCTTGCTCGCTGAGCAGGAGGCCGAGACGAGGATGTAGAGTTTTTTTTAAAGATGAACCCAGGATGCTGATTGGCTTCGAGGAGGAGCAGTTCAAAACTGATTGGCTTGCGTCGGAGGCGGATGAGTCTGATTGATGGAGGTAGGCAATAGAGTTTCTTCAGTCTGAATATTCGCTTTAGCTCCATTTGTGCAAGTGGTTTCGCTGGTGAAAAACCTTTTAGCAATAGGATCTGCGAACTTGCCTGCTTTTTGACTGTCAGTGGGAGAAAGGAAAAGCAGCACCCTGAGTTATTTCTAGACCGTCAATGACTTCTGTCAAGAAGCTCTCCCCTGCCCAAAGGAAAATCTTATACACAAAGGCTCTTCCTCCCCCTCTCTCACTCCCTTTGCTTTAGCGATAGGGAGAGCAGGGGGCCTGCGAAGCCCCGCCCAAAGAGAAACACACGAATCTCTGAAAGAAAAGAGTTCAGTCTGTAGAGATTTCTTTGTTTGTGCAAGAGAATTAACCCCGTGGTACCTCTTAAATTTGGTTTTCTTAACTTGTGTTATGGCATCAGATCCAATATCTGTGTCATTCCTTAGACACTAAAGGAAAGTAAAGGACGCGTGAAACCGTGTCTTTTTAACAAAAAAAAAATCTTTATCTAGAAAAAGATGTAGAAAAAATGTAAATACAAAAATGTCGATATCTTTTTACAATTCTCTGTTTTTTCTTCTTCCAATTCCTACACAGCTTCACGGTCAAAAACTTTCTTGCTCCATGTCTAAACAGTCAGTTCACAGTTTTCTCCACAATATGGCATGACAGGAAGTGAGCCTTTCAGAATAAAACCATACCTCTCAATAAAATGGTCTGAACAAATATCAGTTCCCTCACTGAACATGACAAAAATAAAAGGCAAACCATAATACAAATAGCTTAAATATTTTCTATTTATGGCTCTAACATTCCGGCCCCTAATTGTATAGGCAGGATGCATAACAATTACACTTCAAAAAGAGCCATATAGTTATTAACCTAACAAAATATTAATCCAGGCCTTGCCTTTGAGACAACTAACAGTCTTTTCTTACTCATTCTGCTTCCTGTAATAAACATAGTTTATTTATAGGTCTATCTAACAAACTAGACTTGGTTTGAACTCGAAGCCGTCGCACAATTCCTCTTGAGTCAGGGAAGGTCTTTTGGATTCTTCCAGTCAACCAAGCGTTTCTTGGGGCTGAACTGTCAACAATGAGTACAAGATCTCCAGGGACAAAATTTCTTCTTTGAGTCCGCCATCTCTGCCGCTCTTGTAGCAATTGAAGATATTCCTTTGTCCACCTTGACCAAAACAAGTCGGCCATGTATTGTGTCTGTCTCCATCTTCGACGTGAGTATGTATCATTACTGTCAAACAAGCCTGGAGGAAGAATCGGCTGTTTCTTCAACAACAGAAGATGATTTGGGGTCAAAACCTCCAGGTCCTTTGGATCATCTGATGCAGCAGTCAAAGGACGATCATTTCTGATTGCTTCCACTTCACATAATAGTGTGTGAAGACCATCATCATCTAATGTTTGTTGCTTCAGAACAGAGTTCAACACCTTCCTGACAGTACAAATCTGTCTTTCCCATATTCCACCTTGATGAGAGGAAGTTGGTGTGTTAAAGGTCCATGAGATACCCTTTGGCATCAGCTCTTCTCTTATTTTAGAATGATCAAGCTCAGTTATGGCTTCCCTAAGCTCCTTTTCAGCACCAATAAAATTAGTGCCATTATCTGAGTGCAGGGAAGAAACTTGACCTCTTCTACATACAAATCTTCTGATGGCATTTATGCATGATGAGGTATCCAAAGAGTGAGCAACCTCTATGTGGACTGCCCTCAGTGCAAAGCATTTAAACAGTACACCATAGTGCTTCACTATGCTGCGTCCCCTTTTTACACCAAAAGGTCCAAAATAGTCCACTCCCACATGTGTGAACGGCGGCTTGTCTGGGAGTACACGCTCCTCCAATAAGTCTGAGATTTTCTGGACTGCAGGCTTCGCATGTATTTTTCTGCATGTGATGCATTTTGATATTATCGTCCGGACTGCCCTGTTCAGTCCTGGTATCCAATACTGCTGTCTGATCTGTGCAATCAGCTGGTTCCTTCCGCAGTGACCATTTTGTCGATGAACATGTTGTAGAATTAGCCTAGTAATGTGATGTTCTTCGTGCAACAAAGTTGGGCATCTTGCTTCCTCTGGCATGGCTGATTTGTTCAATCGACCTCCAACTTTGATGATGCCATCGTGCAGAAAAGGATTTAATTTGGAAAGTTGATTTAACCTCTTTACATGGGGATCCTTACCTAAGAGTGAAGACAACTCTTCTGGAAACATCTCTCTTTGACTGTGACGTATTAGCACCACCTTTGCGTCTACAAGTCCTGCACGGACAAAGGTTTTCCTTTCACTGACTTTCTCAATCCCATCATTTCTTCATGCACTTTCTGGGACTGCTTCAATTATCCTGTCTCTTTCAGGACAGCAATCACTTTACACTTTTTTCTCTTCTCAACGAGGTAGTGAAGCAGGTCTTTCATGCATAGCATCCATGCAACAGCTTTTCTCAGTTTGTGCCAGTCAGAGTAGTATTCCACCAGTTTTCTCATGGGTGTAACTTCAGTCATGGTCAAGAGACTGACTAGTGCTGTCCTTTTGATCTCACTGTCCTTGTCCATGGTGCCTGGTATGTCAGGTCTTGTAGGCCACTCAGACTCCTCTTCATAAAGAAAATGTGGACCACAAATCCAATTGTGGTTCTGGACGAGATTGGTAAATTTTGTACCACGTGAAGCTGTATCCGCTGGATTAAGTGAACTATTCACGTATCTCCATCGAGATGGTGAAGTAGCTGCTATGACTGCAGCAGTCAGTTCCATCCTAGCAACTGTTATTTTTTTCAGAGGGGCAACTCTGGATTTAGCCATGAGCAATCCACAGTTCTTTTTTCCATCTTCATTGAACACCGATAGGTCTGAAGCAGTGTCATAACCAACATCGCTTGCGTCCGAGAAATGGTGGATCTCTGCCTTAGCTGTGGGGCAGAAATCATCTGGCTTGATACATCTCTTTATGTGAAAGTTGGAAAGTTCCTTGAGTTCTGAAACACACTGCATCCATCTTTGCAAGTCTCCTTCTCCAACATCCTCGTCCCAGCTCAGTTTTCTTTGACAGAGTTCTCTCAAAATCAGCTTGGTAGGAAGAATACATGGGGAAATTAAGCCCAAAGGGTCATAGACTGAGTTAACAACTAAGAGAATTCCTCTCCTTTTGGCAGGTTTTCTTGGTACGTTCACTTTAAACATGAAAGTGTCTGACTCTGTACACCAATGTATTCCTAGAGCTCTTTCGGTAGGCAGAATGTCTTTGTTCAAATCCAAATCCTTCATCCCTGCAGCTCTTTCATTTTCAGGAATACATGACAGAACCTTTCTGCTATTACTGACCCACTTTGTCAGGTTGAATCCACCCTGCAAGCATAGAGCCTTCAGAGATTGTAAAAGTGCTATTGCTTGGTCCTCTGAAGCCACAGCTGCCAAACAATCATCCATGTAAAACTTTCTCTTGATGGTTTTAACTGCTTCAGCTGTTGTCTCACCTTCTTTGGCCCCAGCTGTCTTTCTTAAGGCAAAACATGCACTACTTGGAGATGACGTGGCTCCAAAAATATGCACAGTCATTCTATACTCCTCCAGCTTTCCGTTCAAATCTCCATCAGGCCACCATAGAAAACCGGGAAATTAGAGTCCTTTGGTGGTACTCTGACTTGATAAAACATTGCCTCTATATCGGCCAATCAGTGCAATCTTCTCTCTAAACCTTGTCAACACCCCAATCAAAGTATTTGTGAGGTCTGGGCCTTGAAGTAACTGGTTGTTCAGTGAAACTCCCTGATATGTTGCAGTGCAGTCAAAGACAACTCTGATCTTCTTCTTTTTGTGATGATACACCCCATGATGTGGGATGTACCACACCTCTCTGTTGTTGCACTGGCTGTCTGCAGGCACCTTTTTAGCATAACCCTTTGTTACGATGTCAGACATGAAAGCCTTATAGTCAGCATGAAACTCAGGGAAGTGTGCACTTTGAGGCTTCTTATTCCAACCCATTGCCATGGTGAATCACTTTATCTGTAGTCCATTGATGAGGGCTTCTTTCATAATGCTTGTGGGTTCAATTGAACACTGAGTTTAGTTACCTGGTTGATATCACCTGTTGCTAAAACTTAAAATACTGAGTATGACAGAGTAGCAGCTTTCTACTCAGGGTAGATCGGCCAATGGCGCTGAAATCGATAATGTCAGGGTTTGTATGAGGGGCCGTGAAATGAGAGCCTGGACCAGACATCATGGGGACCCACCATCTCCCTCGAGCCCCTCGGAGAAGCCCTGATTAGCTGACCGCTAGGGTATTATTCATTATGGAGTTACTGAGAAAACAGCAAAAATATTTATAATGTGAAATATTTTTAACCAGATATATAGTATAAAATAAAAATGACTAAACTAGAAATGGGCATTTGTATAAATATTAATTAATTTATATATGAATGCATTTATTTTAAGGAATTTGTCCTTTTTTGCTGTAAAAAATCATGATGTATTAAATATATTAACCACAGACATAAATCAAGCAGAAAAACACAAACCATAATGGATCCTGTATTTATACATCTTTGTTCTGCATGTAATCATAAATAAATGAGTTTCTGATTGCTGGAGAAGTTTCCAGTATTGCGTACCGTGCTGTAGATTTTAAAACAATTTATCTGAAAACACCTGAAACCAACCAGAACAGGGTGTGTCACAGGTTACATTGTTGAAAGGACTTGCTGTGAAGAATTGTAGCAGGATCTCACTTTTTAGTTTTAGTTTTGCTTTTCCCCTTTCTTGTTTAGAACAGGTTTTACAGCAGGAAGAGGATAACAGGGATTTTTTGTCTTCATTACTTTTACGTCTCTCACGATCTTCAACCATCTTTAGGGGGAGCAGTCAAACTCAAAAACTTCCTGGATTTCCTGTATTTCTAGTTCAGTTGAAGTTTGAAATTCTCCCCGTGTGAAGATTCCACTTCCTCCTAGCCTGTACAGGGGTTTTCTTTTCTTTCAGATTGTTGTCTTGCATTATTCATTATGGAGTTACTGGATGGAGTGATACTGTCGATCACTCCATTCTGTTAGAACGTCTGGAGAACTGGGTCGGCCTCTCTGGTACAGCTCTCCACTGGTTTAAATCCTACTTAAAGGACAGGGACTTTTTTGTATCAGTAGGTAACTTTACATCAGAGATAACAAAAATTGCATGTGGGGTTCCCCAAGGGTCCATCCTGGGTCCCCTCCTTTTCAATATCTACATGCTCCCCTTAGCTCAGATCGTAAAAAACAACAACATCAGCTACCATAACTATGCAGACGACACACAGCTTTACATCACCATGTCACCAGGTGACTATGAACCAGTTCAGGCTCTGAGTAAATGCCTAGAAGAAATCAAAGACTGGATGTGCCAAAATTTTCTTCAACTGAATAAAAACAAAACTGAAGTAATAACATTTGAACCAATAGAGGAAAGATCAAAAGTTAGCACACAGCTTCAGTCGCTTCAGCTAAAAACCACAAATCAGGCCCGAAACCTGGGTGTAGTGATGGACTCAGACCTGAACCTCCAAAACCATCTAAAGACAATTACAAGGTCGGCTTTCTATCACCTTAGGAACATTTCCAGGATTAAAGGATTAATGTCTCAGCAGGATCTGGAAAAAATAATCTATGCGTTTATCTTTAGTAGAATTGATTACTGCAACGGTGTTTTCACAGGTCTGCCTAAAAAGTGGGTCAGACAGCTGCAGCTGATCCAGAACGCTGCTGCCCGCGTCCTCGCTAAGACTAAGAACGTAGAGAACATAACCCCAGTTCTAAAGTCCTTACACTGGCTCCCTGTATCTCAGAGAATAGACTTTAAAATACTTCTGTTAGTCTATAAATCCCTAAATGGCTTAGCACCTAAATACATCACAGACTTGTTATCAGGGCATCAACCCTCCAGACCACTCAGGTCTTCTGGCTCCAGCCTGCTCTGCAGAACCAGAACCAGAACCAGACATGGAGAAGCAGCATTTAGTTCCTATGCTCCGTTTATCTGGAACAAACTTCCAGAAAACTGTAAAAGTGCGGAAAGCCTGAGTTCCTTTAAATCAAGATTAAAAACACATCTGTTTAAAAATGCCTTTGACTGTTCTAGTTAAACAGTTTTACTGTTTTTAGTGTTCTTTTTTGTTTCTACATTCTATCCCTACTTGCTTTTATTCTATTTTCTATCTACATTTTATTCCTACTTGCTTTTATTTTGCTATATTTTATCATGTAAAGCACTTTGTATTGTCTTTGTACTGAATTGTGCTATATAAATAAATTTGCCTTGTCTTGCCTTGCCTTGCATTGGTTTATTTGATCTATAATCAATTGTAGCTCATTTAAGGCAGGTTTGGCTCTCATAAAGTTCTTCCCAGAAATCAGACCGCAGCTTTCTTGGATTTCCCTGTAATGCTGTAAAACTCTGAAAGGTGTTGTGGGAAATAATAACTGATTCTTCAGTTACTTATTGAATAAAAAGAAACTGTGATTTCATCAAGCTCCAGCACCTTTTTGAGAACCATAACAGAGACAAAGTAATCACGCCCCTGGCTAGGCCACAGCAGCCCTACTGCCTGCTCTCAGCCTTGGTCTCCTCTGAATCTGTGTCTACCTCTTCCTCACACTCTGCTATATCGGCTGACCAGGGCAGATGTAGCAAACTCAATTCATTTCAATTCAATTTTATTTATATAGCGCCAAATCATGAAACATGTCATCTCAAGGCACTTTACAAAGTCAAGTTCAATCATATTATACAGATTGGGTTAGATTATAGATTGGTCAAAAATTTCCTATATAAGGAAACCAGTTGATTGCATCAAAGTCCCGACAAGCAGCATTCACTCCTGGGGAACCGTAGAGCCACAGGGAGAGTCGTCTGCATTGTACACGGCTTTGCTGCAATCCCTCATACTGAGCAAGCATGAAGCGACAGTGGGAAGAAAAACTCCCCATTAACGGGAAGGAAAACCTCCAGCAGAACCGGGCTCAGTATGAACGGTCATCTGCCTCGACCGACTGGGGTTACAGAAGACAGAACAGAGACACAACAAGAGAGACAAAAAAGCACAGAAGCACACATTGATCTAGTAATCTGTTCTACATTAGATGGTAGTAGCGGGTGAGCCGTCTTCTCTGGATGATGTCACAGTTAACAGAACGCCAGACCATGTGTACCTACTATGAAGAAAAAAAAGAGAACAAAAAGTTATAAGCAGAATTGATGACAAGCAATGCATAATTGAAGAGCAGTAGAACTCTATAGAGTGAGAAAAATAGATCACAATGTCCTCCAGCAGCCTAAGCCTCTAGCAGCATAACTATAGAGGTAGCTCAGGGTAACATGAGCCACTCTAACTAGAAGCTTTGTCACAAAGGAAAGTTTTAAGATTAGTCTTAAAAGTAGACGGGGTGTCTTCCTCACGGAGCAAAACTGGGAGTTGGTTCCACAGGAGACATCTCAAATCCAAACATTGATAGTTTCAATCGGGGGAGAGTAAAGCCGACTTCTCCCTGAGTGCAGCAGCTTAGATGTTTCTGAAGGAGATAAGTCTGGCATGATTTTAGGACCTCAAGCTTTAATGTTTCCTTTCACAATAGGCCAGGAGAAATCCTTCAGCTGACTGGTCACTGACAATATCAGTGTGTATGGCCTTGATGCCATGCAGCAGAAACCAATCCACCATATCTTGAGTCATACTTTTTTCCTCATTTGGGCTGCATCCAAATGCGTCTTTTAGGTCAGGACTTTTCAGCCAAAGCAGAAGTGATCAGAGCTGTCTGAACAGTGCAGTCAGTGAGGAAGGAGCCAAGAAAATGAGCCTGTATGCTTCCTCCTATACCTACTTTAGCCTAGGAATCTCATGTAGCGGTTGCTTAGTGGTTTAAAACGTGGTCAGTAATGATCATCACACCAAGAATCAGGATCTGCTGAGTTTTATTCCCAGAATATTTCCTTGCTTATTTGACAAAAGTCAGGGTTTCCGCAGGTTTGGAGAGAATCTCTGATGTGTTTCTGTTCCTTGTTTCTCCCTTCTGTCCTAGTGAGGACATGTTCAGCTCGATGGTGTCAGGTTCACAACACCGGAAAACAAAAGAAAGGTAAAAAGCCAAATTCCAAAAATTATAACAGAAACCAACAATTGCACAAGATACTAGTATAGAACTGTGCTAATAAACAAGCCCTGTAAGTTAGGAGGAAAAAAGCAGCAAACAAGAGGAAGTGGGTGCATCAAACCCTCAGGTCCACGGAGCCTGCTGAAGAGCTCAGTTTTCACAGCAATAGAACCTGAAACTTATCATACAGTTCAGGGAAATTTTCCCATTTTGCTTCCTGGTTTTCCTTGCCGACAGTTGGATAGCCCAGTTTCTATTGGTTGTCTAGAAATATGAAATCACATAACATGAGACATTTAGTCACATGATTTATCTGAAACTCAGCAGGATAAACCGGTTCTAGCAGCTCCTTCAACGGTATACAAGCATGAAAACCATCTTCCTGCTCAACTCTACAGAGCTTCAAGAAACCAAGAGGAAGAGGTATGAGCAATTTTATTTTCTACTGCATAAGATTCAAACAGCTGGAATAAAAAAAATATATACTTAAAAGAAAAAAGTGAGAATTGAAACACCCAGGCTGACAGAAGCTATGTTAATATAATTTTATAATATATTTAAAAAAGATGTAAAGGATATTTAAACTAATACAGTTAAACATCTTGATGTAGCATCTAGGAAGAAAACCAAACATGTAAAACTATAATTATATTTATGGGTGAAATAATATGAAAATACTTGGTGGAAAATCAGAAATCTCTGTATATGTGATTAAATATTTTCTGTTTCTATAATACATTTTCTTCCCTGAATATTTTTTATTGGGGCTGTTAAAATGATCGGAGCTGAATACTTGATACTGACCTGTGGTGTTAAACTTTTTCTGTTGTCTTAATTTTAGTGTGTACAAGAGTCATTTACTTTTAAAAAGGTTGTAAATCTAGTTCAAGTAAACTTTAGCATGCCATTGTCTAAGTTTAATCATATTAAACACAATTCCCAAAAACAAAATTGTGGCTATTGAAAAAGCTGATTGTCTAGTAAAATTGGTAAACCACTAGTCCAGTGGCTGGTAAAAAAAAAAAAAAAAAAAAAAAAAAAAAAATTATGTCAAGCCCTTACAAATGAGATCAGAAGTAAATATTAATATTTGGTGCCCAGATTTTCTGAAGATTATTCTAGAATAGAGTTCTTCATCTAACAGAAACATGTAAAAATCGATTTAGTAAAAACCTAATCATAAATCCACAATATTTCTTTCTGATGATCACAGACTTCTGATTCTGGGACCATCATGGCACAGTGAGTATATCTGGACAAAAGCAAATTATTAAGTGATCCTAAAGTGTTGTTCTTTGATTCTTTGTCTGTCAGAATATTATTGACCATTTCTAACGTGTTTGTTGTGGCAAAAACGAGGATGAAATACCCAAAATTCAAGTGATAAAATATTTAAGCCTTTTATTCATTCTGTATCTATGGAGAGAACACACAGAAAGTTTTGACTCCTTCAAGCTTTCTCACACATATATCCTTACAAGGTCACAAAATAGAAAGATGGGCCTTTGATTTTTTGGCTCTCTGTAGCACCTAGCTCCATAAACTCATCCATTTTTAACACTTCATAAAAAATAAAATGCTGTACAGTTATGAATGATTAAGTATGAATATTTATTTAAAATGTTATTAATAAATGTAATTAATAATTGCATAGCCAGACGCCTACTTTCTAACAATGAATACATATTTAAATTACGCTACAGGATTGTTATCGGGATACTAGTATATAATAGTTAGAATTAATAACTGGAATTATATATTATTGATCATCAGAATCAGAATCAAGTTTAATCGCCAAGTAGAATTGCACTTACAAGGAATTTGACTTGTAAAAATACAATAAAATAAAATGTATATATATACAGAAGCTATATACACTCAGTAAACTGTGAGTTAAAGCTTGTAGGTCCTTAACGGGGGAGAGAGACAGTGTCTAGATTCACAGGCGACTCTGGGCCTTGTTAATCAGGCCGGTAGCAGATGGAAAAAGCTGTTCTTGTGGCGTGAGGTTGTGGTCCTGATGGAGCGCAGCCTGTTCTGGTTCTGATGGAGCGCAGCCTGTTCTGGTTCTGGTTCTGATGGAGCGCAGCCTGTTCTGGTTCTGGTCCTGATGGAGCGCAGCCTGTTCTGGTTCTGGTTCTGATGGAGCGCAGCCTGTTCTGGTTCTGATGGAGCGCAGCCTGTTCTGGTTCTGGTCCTGATGGAGCGCAGCCTGTTCTGGTTCTGGTTCTGATGGAGCGCAGGCTGTTCTGGTTCTGATGGAGCGCAGCCTGTTCTGGTTCTGGTTCTGATGGAGCGCAGCCTGTTCTGGTTCTGGTTCTGATGGAGCGCAGCCTGTTCTGGTTCTGGTTCTGGTCCTGATGGAGCGCAGCCTGTTCTGGTTCTGGTCCTGATGGAGCGCAGCCTGTTCTGGTTCTGATGGAGCGCAGCCTGTTCTGGTTCTGGTCCTGATGGAGCGCAGCCTGTTCTGGTTCTGGTTCTGATGGAGCGCAGCCTGTTCTGGTTCTGGTTCTGATGGAGCGCAGCCTCCTGCCAGAGGGAAGTGTCTGAAATAGTCTGTGACTGGGGTGAAGGGATCAGCCACAATCTTCCTGCAGCCTCAGAGTCCTGGAGGCGTACAGGTCCTGGAGAGATGGAAGATTGCAGCCAATCAGCTTCTCTGCAGACCTGATGACACGCTGCAGTCTGCTCTGGTCCTTAGTGGTGGCACCAGCGTACCAGATGGTGATGGAGGAGGTGAGGATGGACTCAATGATGGAGGAGTAGAACTGCACCATCATTGTCCTTGGCAGGTTGAATTTCTTCACCTGCCTTCTCCTATAGGCTTCTGTCTTTAAGACTATTAGTGGGCTAAAGGTGAAGCAAAAGTAATCCTTCTGTCAGGTTCAAACACCTAAAACATTCATTAACAACACAAGCAGGAGAGACAACAATGAAGTTAGTTTTTAAAAAATCTTGCAAGGAGACCAAACAGAGATGCTTAATGCAGATCTCCAAATTTGATCTGAAGCAACTCTGTCGCCTCCTCTCTATTATTTAGGAAACCCTGGTTACATGTGTCAAGCTGGGGAGTAGGGATAAGCAAAACACTTTGTGACCTTCAGAGATAATACCAAGCAGTCCACACAGTACAGTTATACTTAAGCACTCCAGATGGCTGAATACAGTTCATAACAGTTTCAGGCATATTTAGAAAAACACTTATTATCCTCACAACACATTTCTCTGCTTTCTGCAGGCCTTTTGCAACGATGAGAGAGAGAGTAAATCAATACACATACGTGGTAATATAAAAAGGTAATCACTGGTCTATATACTCCAGCAACTATATGATTAACACAATAAACAAATTAATAGTAAACTTAAGTAGTGAGAGATCAGTCATATAAAATACACTTTAATTTCTGAATAACTAAAACCTTAAAACTTCTTAGTAGTAAAGAGTATATACATGATAAATCCAGTAAACATAGTAAATAATAGTAAAATAGAAAATAATAAAAATAGTAAATAGTAAAAATAATTCTATCACCTTCCGTCCAGTCTGACCACAAACAAAACGTGGTTGGGAAACAACTTCAAACTCAGCCTTTAGCTCTAAAAACTAGTAATTCAAAACAGAATTAAAAGTTAAAGTCAGCAAATACAATACATGTACAATAAAATGCAGAGACACATAAACAAACACGAAAAACCTCAAAAGCTGACATATCAAACTGGGTTAAAAGTGAAAAAAAAGCTGTGTTTTAGGAGAACATTAAAACAGAAAGTGAGTAGACATTCCAGATATGTAAAGCTACTCCCACCGGCGTCTCTAAAATGATGAGTTCACTGGGGCACAAAAACTCAACACCTATTAGCAGCAAATAACTGTTTTGTGATGCATACAAACTGAATTTGATCAATTTTAAATTAAACTAATAAATTGGCATCAACCAACAAACTAGATAATTCATTTTATATAAGCTAAAAGTAATTTAATAAACTAAAATAAATAAAGGCTCACTAAAAATGTTAATTTATTAAACAGAAAAGATTCACATCAATCCTTCAATGTCAAATGCCATATACTATATATATATATATATATTAGGGCTGGGCAACGATTAAAATATTTAATCGCGATTAATCGCATAATTTGCCTGATTAATCGCGATTAATCGCATTGTATTTACAAACTCCAAGAATGAATTCAAAAGTAGTGTAAAGAGCACTTTTATTTTAATGTTCTGCTGCCATATGAACAAAAGTGTTGTAACATTTGTAGCACTTATCAGTAACACATATTTAGTGTAAAGCTCAACTTAAACATGTAAAACAAAAAATAGCAATAATAATAAATTAAAGCTTATTGCCACTGACAGGGAATTCTCTTTATGGGGAAAAAAATCTACCAAAAACAGGCAATTTCTGAGGTAACAGCAGGGAGCAGCATTACCATTTTATGTTCAATACCAAAGTTTAACTTGGCAGTGGTTCCAACTAACTTGTTTCTGTCATATTCCATGCTGGAAGAACTTTAAACTGAAATGCTTGCTAACTCGATATGCTTGCGTTTATTTGACGTTGACACGCGGTTTTTTGTTGTTGTGCATATAGTGAATGGCAGGGGGAAAACAGGCAAAAATACATGGATACTTTGAAACGAGAAGCGACTTCACCGACGGCGTCGATGCAGACCCCCCCCACTCCGCTCCGCACAAAACTTGTTCCGGCCGCCAACTCACCGCCTCGCCTCGCCTAAGCTCGCTCGCGGTACCTGCGGGAAACACCGCCTTCCGCATGTCAGCTGTGTTTTTTTCCGGCCAGCACCTTTCTTCCTCTTTGAATCTGAGGCTGGGCTGACAGCGAGGTTATTGGCGCATTATCGCCACCTACTGTTCTGATTCAAACCCCTACACCGCGGCAACAGACCTTCACAAAATAAAAGCATGTGACCAACATGCGTTAACGCGCGTTAAAGAAAATATCGCCGTTAATAGTCTAATGAGTTAACGCGAAATTAACGCGTTAACTTGCCCAGCCCTAATATATATATATATATATATATATATATATATATATATATATATATATATATATATATATATATATATATATATATATATATGCTGTTTATTCACTAATGTCTAACAACAACTTTGTATCTCCTAGTATTAGAAAACTTACATTCTGATCAAAAATATAAACAATGTCTTTTCATCTTGCTTGTGAAAAGTTATCCCTCGAGCCCTGACATAAATAATCCCTCGATTTAAACAAAAATGAGCCGCACAGTGCTGAGGCATCATTAGTGTGTCAGCTTGAATCAGCAGGATTAGGTATCAAGTCGACCGCCCCAAGGTGGCGCCCGTAATTCCTGCGAGCGACAGTCAATGCGGGGTCTACTCTTATATTATGTCTATGGACACAACCATGTTAGCGGCTAACGCTTAGCATGTTGCTAACCGGAAGTAGCTCTAGGAAGGTCTCACCAACTTCTGCTTCACAGAGTTTGTACTTCCTTTAGTAGTTTGTAATGCCTTTAACATTTTTATTCACATATTTCATTTTTTCATGTTACATTGAAGTATTTAATCATGTTTTAATAACACCAATTTTCCATGCTGCTTGGATGCAGACCTTCTCCTGTCGACTGTTTTTTTTTGGGGAGGCTTAGTTGCTAAAGGAGGCCGATCTGACACATGGCCTTTGGTGACATTAAGTATTGGCACCCTTTTTGAGGAACTTCCCAGGATTTGGACCAAACTAACAGAGTACAATCACCCGGTGATACTGGACACAACCATGTTAGCAGCTAACGCTTAACATGTTGCTAACCGGAAGTAGCTCTAGGAAGGTCTCACCAACTTCTGCTTCACAGAGTTTGTACTTCCTTTAGTAGTTTGTAATGCCTTTATCATTTTTATTCACATATTTCATTTTTTCATGCTACATTGAAGTATTTAATCATGTTTTAATAACACCAATTTTCCATGCTGCTTGGATGCAGACCTTCTCCTGTCGGCTGGTTTTGACGAAGACAAATCCTTTTCACACTCAGAAGATTTGATTTAAAATCCCCAAGTGATAAAAGCCTACGACCTAGGAACTCGGAAGCTTTGCCTTTGACGGTTACGCGCACCACCAGGCGGGCGCCTTCTTCAACTTCTTCAGAAGTTGAACGTTTCTAGTTAGGCGCCCGCCTATGCATTGAAAATGCATGGCGGAGGCCTTATGTTATGCACCTAATAAGGGTTTCTTTATTAGGCGCCCGCCTATGCATTGAAAATGCATGGCGGAGGCCTTATGTTATGCACCTAATAAGGGTTTCTTTATTAGGCGCCCGCCTATGCATTGAAAATGCATGGCGGAGGCCTTATGCTATGCACCTAATAAGGGTTTCTTTATTAGGCGCCCGCCTATGCATTGAAAATGCATGGCGGAGGCCTTATGTTATGCACCTAATAAGGGTTTCTTTATTATTATTATTATTATTATTATTATTATTATAGTACCGTTAATACAGCCCGAACCGTAGGCTGTACCCCCACAAACTATATATCAAAACGTGCGTCTCGACGCCGCGATCAGGGCTTTTTGTACTTGACGCCGTTTTGACTTACAGTTGGAACAGAATTTGCAAAAAACACTTCTTAACACAACTGACCTCTCAATAATGCTCGGCTGAGCACGACACTGGTGTTTTGGTCGAGTGGGTTAGGTGTCGGGCTGCAAAGCAGAAGATCGTAGGTTCGACTCCAAGCTGTGCCAATTTCAGAGAATTACATTTTCACCCAATATTTCATTTCCCTTTGGCTTTAAAAAACGATTTTTTCATTTAAATCATTAGCCAGATTAATTTATTCAGCATATATCTTAAATATACCAAATACAATATTTCATTTCCCTTTGGCTTTAAAAAACGATTTTTTCATTTAAATCAATAGCCAGATTAATTTATCCAGCATATATCTTAAATATACCAAATACAATATTTCATTTCCCTTTGGCTTTAAAAAAACGATTTTTTTTCATTTAAATCAATAGCCAGATTAATTTATCCAGCATATATCTTAAATATACCAAATAGTACAATAAAACAATCAAATTCATCACGATCTCTTTAATCTTACATATGAAAAGTTATCCCTCGAGCCCTGACGTCAATAGTCCGTCGATTTAAACAAAAATACGCCGCACAGTGCTGGGGTATCGTTAGTGTGTTCAGCTTGAATCAGCAGGTTAGGGTAGCAGGTCGACCGCCCCAAGATGGCTGCCGTATTCAAATTCATCACAATCTCTTTAATCTTACATATGAAAAGTTATCCCTCGAGCCCTGACGTCAATAGTCCGTCGATTTAAACAAAAATACGCCGCACAGTGCTGGGGTATCGTTAGTGTGTTCAGCTTAAATCAGCAGGTTAGGGTAGCAGGTCGACCGCCCCAAGATGGCGGCCGTATTCAAATTCATCACAATCTCTTTAATCTTACATATGAAAAGTTATCCCTCGAGCCCTGACGTCAATAGTCCGTCGATTTAAACAAAAATACGCCGCACAGTGCTGGGGTATCGTTAGTGTGTTCAGCTTAAATCAGCAGGTTAGGGTAGCAGGTCGACCGCCCCAAGATGGCGGCCGTATTCAAATTCATCACAATCTCTTTAATCTTACATATGAAAAGTTATCCCTCGAGCCCTGACGTCAATAGTCCGTCGATTAAAACAAAATACGCCGCACAGTGCCGGGGTATGGTTAGTGTGTTCAGCTTGAATCAGCAGGTTAGGGTAGCAGGTCGACCGCCCCAAGATGGCGGCCGTATTCAAATTCATCACAATCTCTTTAATCTTACATATGAAAAGTTATCCCTCGAGCCCTGACGTCAATAGTCCGTCGATTTAAACAAAAATACGCCGCACAGTGCCGGGGTATGGTTAGTGTGTTCAGCTTGAATCAGCAAGTTAGGGTAGCAGGTGGACCGCCCCAAGATGGCGGCCGTAATTCGAGGGGCGCTGTTTATTATTCAGAGCAGACAAGCAGCACTCTTTGAGTTCCGGGTCAGAGGTGAACTCCTCCATCTTGTGGCTTGCTGTGCTGTGCTGTGCTGTGCTGCCGTTTTTCTTAAATTACTGAAGGATATTGTTGAATGAAGTCCAATTTACCCAGACGAAGGGTGTTCCATTGGGTGTTTTCCTTGCAACTACGTGACGGTGAGTCGTTTATTTAATGTCGGTTTTATATTATGGTAGAAATGCGGTGGCTAGGCTACACGGCACTGAGGGATGGAAGAGCTGCATGAAGCTGACACCCCACCCACAGAAAAAACTCCGTTAAATAGACGGAATGGTTAGTGCTTCGCTTGTGCAGGTTTGTGCCGTTAAAATTAGCGTTGGTGCTGTTTTGGTTTTGAAGATATTAAAGAATATTTGTTAAGGTCATCCAGAATTCACCATCTCGCCATTTTGCTTCGAATCCGATCAAACTGGGCTACTTTTTTTAGTGCTTCGTTTATGCAGGTTTGTGCCGTTAAAATTATCGTTTGTGCTGCTTTGGTTTCGGAGATATTATGAATTTTAATTTCAACCGATGACGTCATCCCAGCCCGCCGCTTCAAAATAAAGTGCTACGGTTAATCATATGTTATTGCCGTCACTGGAAAAAACGTAAGTCTTTTTAATATATTTCTACTGATAAATCAGTAACATTACTATGAAGTTGTGTCATCTACCGAGCCTCCCCCCCTACAGCATTCTTATAAAATGATTTATATATTCCTGCTTATTGGCAAAGATCTCTTGGGACACATGTTTTTGTTTGTTTTTTTTAGTTTCCTGACTGAGGGGAGAGGCTGAAACAGTCTCTGTGCAGGATGGCTGGCGTCCTTAATGATGTTCCTCATTTGTGTAAAAAGATGTGGTCAGATCTACCTTTTGGTCTCAACACTTATCTCAAGAAAGCAGTTATTAATTTTATATTTTTCTTTTATCATGCAAGTTGTTTTAGCTGCTATTGTAAAATGTGTGTTATATTGTTTTGTACTTTATTCCTGAATAGATATTGCGGTTTATTTTGTCTCATTTAAAGAACTTTACTTTAGATAGCAATGTCAAGTGACATTGCCAAAAAAGGCATTTCATTTACAGTGACGTGCGGTGAGGTTCATAGCTGGTGAGGCACTGACGTCATCAGAATCAGATTTGCAAATAGATGCATAGATTGACAGCAGTTTACAGGTTATGTTTCACTTCTGCATCCTTACACATACAAACTGTAGCTCACAAAACACACATTTCCTTAAAAAACAAAACAAAATAAATGTTATTAGTCTTACCTTTACTTATAAATGAAGTCCATGCGTCGCTCCTTCTGCACAAAAACATCCGTCACTTTGCGATAGAAGTCCTCCTTATCTTCCTTCAGTTTTAAAAGTCTCTCTGTCTCAATGGAGATCACTGCCAGGGAAGAAATCCTTCCTTGATCCGTCCTGTTCCTGCTGTATGTTTTCAGTCTCTTCAGGGCGGAGAATGACCGCTCCACTGATGCTGTAGTAGCTGGCACCGTGAGCACGAGCTGGAGCAACTTTGTCGCCTCAGGAACAGTTACAACAAGATCCTTCTCGGCCAAAAAGTTGAGAAGCTGTCCAGGAGATTTGCATTCATCCCTCACCGTTTTTGAGGGATGAATGCAAGAGAGGAAAAAAATCACTATCTCTATCTATCGCTGCACTTGACTTGCTTCCCGAATCGTTTAGCCTAGCTTGCTGTCACTTACTCGGCAGTTGAGGAGTGAACAAGACGAACGTCTGGGATCTTGAGCGCCCCCTGCCATGAGGCAAGAGAACTGCCTGCCTCACCTCGAACCTGTTCTCTGCCGTTTATAATCGCTCATTACACGAAACACGTTACACAAACACAGTTGGTGACAAAAAGCACTGTACATTATATACATAAGCTAAATTATTGGAAATAAGTTCACATATTAAATTTGTTTAAACCATTTTATTGACGTCGTACAGCAACATGCTCTCTCCGCTTAGCAGCCAGCGCAGAGCCAGGGGTTGCGCAATCCAAGGTGAGGCAGATCTCGCTGCTGCCTCACCGGCATCGCTTCCAAGCATTTGAATGGGAAAATAAGAAAATTCAGCGATTTTTGAACAAATAAAAATCGAAATTGGTGAAGCTACATGAAAAATAAATATTTTTTAGTACAAACCACCGGATGAATACAACAATTTAAATTACTTTATGATTATATATTTTCTTTCTTTCCATGATGGCTGGTGAGGCACTGCCTCACCTGCCTCCCCTGACCGCACGTCACTGTTCATTTATTAGAATGTTCAACTGTTCTCATAAAGTCTATTTTTCCTAATCAGAAGGGTTTATTCTTCTTTGAGAGTATAATGTTTATAACATTTTCAAACAATAACTTGGTTATAGTTGATCTTAGTAGTCATAGTTCATTACTCCTCTGAATTAATTAGAATAGCAAACCTTTATTGCTCTACAATAGGGAGATTTGGGGGTGTCTGCACCTAACAAAAGGGCAATTAAAGTATACAGGCTTATATAACGCAGAAAACATACCCAAACTAAAATCAATAACAGAAAAACTGCAAAAAATAAATCACACTGGTCAGCCTATAAAGTATAACAACATTAAAATTCATAATATCTCCGAAACCATAGTAGCACAAACGTTAATTTTAACGGCACAAAGATGCACAAACACAGCACTAAAGAAGTTGACCACTCATTTTGCAGCGGCGACCTGTGGTGACGTCACCGGCCGGAATTAAAACTTATATTATCTGCGAAACCAAAGCAGCATAAACGCTAATTTTAACGGCACAAATTTGCACAAAGGAAGCACTAAAGAAGTTGACCAGCTTGGTTGGATTCAAAGCAAAATGATGGGATGGTGAACTCTAGATGAACTTAACAAATATTCTTTAATATCTTCAAAACCAAAACAGCACAAACGCTAATTTTAACGGCACAAATGTGCACAAACCAAGCACTAACCATTCCGTCTATTTAACTGAGTTTTTTCTGTGAGTGGGGTGTCAGCATCTGACACATGGCCTTTGGTGAGCTTTGGTGACATTAAGTATTGGCACCCTTTTTGAGGAACTTCCCAGTACAGGATTTGGAACAAACTAACAGAGTACAATCACCCGGTGATACTGGACACAACCATAGACATATATAAAGAGTGGACCCCGCATCGACCGCTCTCGCCTATAGGCGCTGACGAGATTTAGGGGCACCATCTTGGGGCGGTCGACAACTCCGCTCAGTCTAATGTGTTAACCAGGTGCAGAATCAATTTTAATCAACTATAACTCGTTTAATGTTGAACTAATTTTCACATTTGTTTAGCTTAAAACTTTAAAACTATAGCTATTATAACAAATGGTCCAGTGCGTTTAAATAATCTTAGTGGGGTTAAAAGTAATAGAATATTCTGACATGATGTATGTATGTTTCAAAACACAGCCACGCACACATTTTTTATAATTTTTTTATTGCTATATAAACAAACACATTTGTACATGTACATATGTACATATACTTCCCAAAAAGAACCCGTGATGGGCGAAATCTGTAAAGTAGTAACCTTTATTTTTTTTACAATTATTATATACAATTAAATACACTATAGTATATTGAAACCATAGAACAAAACCTTTTTACCGGCCCAAGCATTTGTTTAACAAATGAAAGTACTACATAAACGTTTTTTTTTAAATTATTATTTACAAATAAGATGTGAAATAATTTTAATCAATACGAACTGAAGGCTTCAAATTGCGGAGATCAGCGTGGCCCACCGCGACCCGAGTCATTGGATTAGAACGGGAGAAAATTAAAAATTATTATAAAAAAAATACAAAGTACAGTAGGACAAATAGTGACTCGTGTGTATTTCACTGCTCTTTTGACTGTGGCGCTGCATCCGTGACTCCGGTCTGTAGCGTTTTTTTCTTCTAAAGCCCGCGGTGCAGGTGAGTTTTTTTTTTCGGGAGAAGAAGACATTTTTATCGGTAGTTGTCACTCTTTTTTTCAAAAAAGATTCTTATAAACCGACACGCCACCTGATGAGAACTGTAATGAACGGCTCATCAATGCAAATCCGTGAAGCAGCGAGACCGTGAAAGGTGAACCGCAATATAGCGAGGGTTCACTATATATATATATATATATATATATATATATATATATATATATATATATATATATATATATATGCTGTTTATTCACTAATGTCTAACAACAACTTTGTATCTCCTAGTATTAGAAAACTTACATTCTGATCAAAAATATAAACAATGTCTTTTCATCTTGCTTGTGAAAAGTTATCCCTCGAGCCCTGACATAAATAATCCCTCGATTTAAACAAAATTGAGCCGCACAGTGCTGAGGCATCATTAGTGTGTCAGCTTGAATCAGCAGGATTAGGTATCAAGTCGACCGCCCCAAGGTGGCGCCCGTAATTCCTGCGCAGCGACAGTCAATGCGGGGTCTACTCTTATATTATGTCTATGGACACAACCATGTTAGCGGCTAACGCTTAGCATGTTGCTAACCGGAAGTAGCTCTAGGAAGGTCTCACCAACTTCTGCTTCACAGAGTTTGTACTTCCTTTAGTAGTTTGTAATGCCTTTAACATTTTTATTTACATATTTCATTTTTTCATGTTACATTGAAGTATTTAATCATGTTTTAATAACACCAATTTTCCATGCTGCTTGGATGCAGACCTTCTCCTGTCGGCTGGTTTTGACGAAGACAAATCCTTTTCACACTCAGAAGATTTGATTTAAAATCCCCAAGTGATAAAAGCCTACGACCAAGGAACTCGGAAGCTTTGCCTTTGACGGTTACGCGCACCACCAGGCGGGCGCCTTCTTCAACTTCTTCAGAAGTTGAACGTTTCTAGTTATTATTATTATTATTATAGTACCGTTAATACAGCCCGAACCGTAGGCTGTACCCCCACAAACTATATATCAAAACGTGCGTCTCGACGCCGCGATCAGGGCTTTTTGTACTTGACGCCGTTTTGACTTACAGTTGGAACAGAATTCGCAAAAAACACTTCTTAACACAATTGACCTCTCAATAATGCTCGGCTGAGCACGACACTGGTGTTTTGGTCGAGTGGGTTAGGTGTCGGGCTGCAAAGCAGAAGATCGTAGGTTCGACTCCAAGCTGTGCCAATTTCAGAGAATTACATTTTCACCCAATATTTCATTTCCCTTTGGCTTTAAAAAACGATTTTTTCATTTAAATCATTAGCCAGATTAATTTATTCAGCATATATCTTAAATATACCAAATACAATATTTCATTTCCCTTTGGCTTTAAAAAACGATTTTTTCATTTAAATCAATAGCCAGATTAATTTATCCATCATATATTTTAAATATACCAAATACAATATTTCATTTCCCTTTGGCTTTAAAAAACGATTTTTTTTCATTTAAATCAATAGCCAGATTAATTTATCCAGCATATATCTTAAATATACCAAATAGTACAATAAAACAATCAAATTCATCACAATCTCTTTAATCTTACATATGAAAAGTTATCCCTCGAGCCCTGACGTCAATAGTCCGTGGATTTAAACAAAAATACGCCGCACAGTGCCGGGGTATCGTTAGTGTGTTCAGCTTGAATCAGCAGGTTAGGGTAGCAGGTCGACCGCCCCAAGATGGCGGCCGTATTCAAATTCATCACAATCTCTTTAATCTTACATATGAAAAGTTATCCCTCGAGCCCTGACGTCAATAGTCCGTCAATTTAAACAAAAATACGCCGCACAGTGCCGGGGTATGGTTAGTGTGTTCAGCTTGAATCAGCAGGTTAGGGTAGCAGGTGGACCGCCCCAAGATGGCGGCCGTAATTCGAGGGGCGCTGTGTATTATTCAG
Source organism: Fundulus heteroclitus (assembly GCF_011125445.2). Lineage (NCBI taxonomy): Eukaryota > Metazoa > Chordata > Actinopteri > Cyprinodontiformes > Fundulidae > Fundulus > Fundulus heteroclitus. The sequence goes on along the minus strand of NW_023396678.1, from coordinate 77,106 downwards.
AGCAGACAAGCAGTACTCTTTGAGTTCCGGGTCAGAGGTGAACTCCTCCATCTTGTGGCTTGCTGTGCTGTGCTGTGCTGCCGTTTTTCCTAAATTACTGAAGGATATTGTTGAATGAAGTCCAATTTACCCAGACGAAGGGTGTTCCATTGGGTGTTTTCCTTGCAACTACGTGACGGTGAGTCGTTTATTTAATGTCGGTTTTATATTATGGTAGAAATGCGGTGGCTAGGCTACACGGCACTGAGGGATGGAAGAGCTGCGTGAAGCTGACACCCCACCCACAGAAAAAACTCCGTTAAATAGACGGAATGGTTAGTGCTTTGCTTGTGCAGGTTTGTGCCGTTAAAATTAGCGTTTGTGCTGTTTTGGTTTTGAAGATATTAAATAATATTTGTTAAGGTCATCCAGAATTCACCATCTCCCCATTTTGCTTCGAATCCGATCAAACTGGGCTACTTTTTTTAGTGCTTCGTTTGTGCAGGTTTGTGCCGTTAAAATTATCGTTTGTGCTGCTTTGGTTTCGGAGATATTATGAATTTTAATTTCAACCGATGACGTCATCCCAGCCCGCCGCTTCAAAATAAAGTGCTACGGTAAATCATATGTTATTGCCGTCACTGGAAAAAACGTAAGTCTTTTTAATATATTTCTACTGATAAATCAGTAACATTACTATGAAGTTGTGTCATCTACCGAGCCCCCCCCCCCCCCCCCCCCCCCACAGCATTCTTATAAAATGATTTATATATTCCTGCTTATTGGCAAAGATCTCTTGGGACACATGTTTTTTTTTTTTTTTTTTTAGTTTCCTGACTGAGGGGAGAGGCTGAAACAGTCTCTGTGCAGGATGGCTGGCGTCCTTAATGATGTTCCTCATTTGTGTAAAAAGATGTGGTCAGATCTACCTTTTGGTCTCAACACTTTTCTCAAGAAAGCAGTTATTAATTTTATATTTTTCTTTTATCATGCAAGTTGTTTTAGCTGCTATTGTAAAATGTGTGTTATATTGTTTTGTACTTTATTCCTAAATAGATATTGCGATTTAATTTGTCTCATTTAAAGAACTTTACTTTAGATAGCAATGTCAAGTGACATTGCCAAAAAAGGCATTTCTTTTATTAGAATGTTCAACTGTTTTCATAAAGTCTATTTTTCCTAATCAGAAGGGTTTATTCTTCTTCGAGAGTATAATGTTTATAACATTTTCAAACAATAACTTTGTTATAGTTGATCTTAGTAGTCATAGTTCATTACTCCTCTGAATTAATTAGAATAGCAAACCTTTATTGCTCTACAATAGGGAGATTTGGGGGTGTCTGCACCTAACAAAAGGGCAATTAAAGTATACAGGCTTATATAACGCAGAAAACATACCCAAACTAAAATCAATAACAGAAAAACTGCAAAAAATAAATCACACTGGTCAGCCTATAAAGTATAACAACACTGTAAGGAACGATCTCCTAAAACGTTCCTTTGTCCACCTAAGCTAAACCTTTAATTAGGCTGAAGGACCATTCCACTTTTTATTGGCTTTATGCATGAAGTGGGAAATATTGTTCAACTATGAATATATTGACTGAGATCAGCGTGGCCCACCGCGACCCGAGTCATTGGATTAGAACGGGAGAAAATTAAAAATTATTATAAAAAAAATACAAAGTACAGTAGGACAAATAGTGACTCGTGTGTATTTCACTGCTCTTTTGACTGAGGCGCTGCATCCGTGACTCCGCTCTGTAGCGTTTTTTTCTTCTAAAGCCCGCGGTGCAGGTGAAGTTTTTTTTTGGGAGAAGAACACATTTTTATCGGTAGTTGTCACTCTTTTTTCAAAAAGGATTCTTATAAACCGACACGCCACCTGATGAGAACTGTAATGAACCAGTAAGGAGTAACTGCAGAGCTGTGGGGGCGTTCCGTCTGTGGGGGCGTTCCGACTGGGGGCGTTCCGACAGAGCGGCCATCTTAGGTCAGACCAAGGTGCAGTCAGACACAATACAAGACAGGAAAATATACTTTATGTTTTCAGACACTGAATCCGGTCAATTCTCACCCGTTTTCCAGATAAATCAACTGACTGAAAACGTCACCCCTTTAGGGGCTACATAGGACCAATTGATTGAATTAAATGATTGTCTAACTTAATAAATTATTTCGAATTTGTATTGAAAGTAAGCAAACTTCCAGAGCTCCGTCCGAGGATGCCCGGTTTTTGCTCCGCTTATGGGTGCAAATAAAAAGACACTTGTTTTTTATTAAACAAACCATACATTGAAAAATATTGCTGAGTTACACAAAAGCATCCGAACCTTTCGTCCGTTGAAAGGCAGGTGACAGTCCAGATTTTGAATGCCCCACACGCATATTTGTCCTTCTTTTTCAGGCTTTATGCTAGGAAGCGGATTTTTTTTTTCAAACTTTGCCTGGATCCATGCAGCAAAATGTCCAATCGCCTACTCGCTCGGATCTGGTTTTTACCTGGGATTACATGTAATTAATACGCTGCGCTGCAGCTGTGTGACAGAAGCAGCGCTGTCAACTCTGCCTCTGTATGCTTTCTTTTTTTTCCTACAGTCGCTGGTAAATTTCGTGAGTTGTTTTTTTTTTTTTTTGCTTTATTTTTGAACGTGCAGTCGCATATTTGGGGTGTTTCTCCAGTAGAAGCCCTTATCCTGACAGGACAGGATTCTATTGTAGGCTACTACATATAATAGTCATAATAGTCCTCGCGCTGTTGCTTTCTCCTGACACCGTGAGCCGGTTAATATCTGTCTGCATACAACGCCGTTATTATTACAAATCACATGTGGTCCCTAGGTAAAACTAATACCCTGCGATAGGGATTTTTTTCGTCGGGACGGATTTTTTCAGCGGGACGGACATTTTTTGTCCGTCCTGCTGAATGAAGGAGATGGAGGGAAAAAATATATGTATTGAAGTGGGCAAATCAACGAACCAATCAGCGTTTGCGTTGGCGTGTGGGCCTTCCGACAGTGGGGGCGTTCCGACAGTGGGGGCGTTCTTACGCTCTGCAGTTATACCCTTCTCTAATGAACGGCTCATCAATGCAAATCCGTGAAGCAGCGAGACCGTGAAAGGTGAACCGCAATATAGCGAGGGTTCACTATATATATATATATATATATATATATATATATATATATATATATATATATATATATATATATATATATATATATATATATATGCTGTTTATTCACTAATGTCTAACAACAACTTTGTATCTCCTAGTATTAGAAAACTTACATTCTGATCAAAAATATAAACAATGTCTTTTCATCTTGCTTGTGAAAAGTTATCCCTCGAGCCCTGACATAAATAATCCCTCGATTTAAACAAAAATGAGCCGCACAGTGCTGAGGCATCATTAGTGTGTCAGCTTGAATCAGCAGGATTAGGTATCAAGTCGACCGCCCCAAGGTGGCGCCCGTAATTCCTGCGCAGCGACAGTCAATGCGGGGTCTACTCTTATATTATGTCTATGGACACAACCATGTTAGCGGCTAACGCTTAGCATGTTGCTAACCGGAAGTAGCTCTAGGAAGGTCTCACCAACTTCTGCTTCACAGAGTTTGTACTTCCTTTAGTAGTTTGTAATGCCTTTAACATTTTTATTCACATATTTCATTTTTTCATGTTACATTGAAGTATTTAATCATGTTTTAATAACACCAATTTTCCATGCTGCTTGGATGCAGACCTTCTCCTGTCGACTGTTTTTTTTTTTGGGGAGGCTTAGTTGCTAAAGGAGGCCGATCTGACACATGGCCTTTGGTGAGCTTTGGTGACATTAAGTATTGGCACCCTTTTTGAGGAACTTCCCAGTACAGGATTTGGACCAAACTAACAGAGTACAATCACCCGGTGATACTGGACACAACCATGTTAGCAGCTAACGCTTAACATGTTGCTAACCAGAAGTAGCTCTAGGAAGGTCTCACCAACTTCTGCTTCACAGAGTTTGTACTTCCTTTAGTAGTTTGTAATGCCTTTAACATTTTTATTCACATATTTCATTTTTTCATGCTACATTGAAGTATTTAATCATGTTTTAATAACACCAATTTTCCATGCTGCTTGGATGCAGACCTTCTCCTGTCGGCTGGTTTTGACGAAGACAAATCCTTTTCACACTCAGAAGATTTGATTTAAAATCCCCAAGTGATAAAAGCCTACGACCAAGGAACTCGGAAGCTTTGCCTTTGACGGTTACGCGCACCACCAGGCGGGCGCCTTCTTCAACTTCTTCAGAAGTTGAACGTTTCTAGTTAGGCGCCCGCCTATGCATTGAAAATGCATGGCGGAGGCCTTATGTTATGCACCTAATAAGGATTTCTTTATTATTATTGTTTATTAATATTCCGTCAACGTTAATACAGCCCGAACCGTAGGGTCTACCCCCACATACCATATATCGAAACGTTCGTCTCGACGCCGCGATCAGGGCTTTTTGTACTTGACGCCATTTCGACTTACGGTTGGAACAAAATTCGCAAAAAAACACCGAAAAATTGTCATTTTCAACCCTCTACTGTGTCGTCATGCTTTCACCTACGAACATCGTTTAGCTTCCAGTTTGTAGATATATCTTTGAACTATTCAGAAGTGAAAACGGAATGTGTGTATCTTTTATCGTTTTCTCATCACGCCATTTTCAGTTACCATGGTGACAAAATTCTCCAAAAAACACCAAACTACTCGCTCAATTTTTACTCTACGTGCACAAATTATACATCAACACGTAGGTATTTCTGTCTGGATTCAGGAAATGTAACCCTCATTGGTGTAGGTCTTTTAGATTTCTTGCAAATCACCTCAGACCGGCAACAACCCCAAAGTGAAACTTATGCGAAAAAGACCGAACAACTTCCGCCTACTCGCTCAATTTTCACTCTACGTAGACAAATTATACATCAAAACGTAGGTCTTTTTGTCTGGATTCAGAAAATGTAAACCTCATTGGTGTAGGACTTATAGATTTTTTTCATCACGCCATTTTCACCTACCGTGGTGACAAAATTGTCTAAAAAACAACAAACAACTTTAGCATACTCGCTCAATTTTCGATCTACGTGCACAAATTATACATCAAAACGTAGGTATTTCTGTCTGGATTCAGGAAATGTAACCCTCATTGGTGTACGATTTATAGATTTTTCGCAAATCACCTCAGACCGGCAACAACCCCAAAGTCAAAGTTATGTAAAAAAGACCGAACAACTTCAGCCTACTCGCTCAATTTTCACTCTACGTAGACAAATTATACATCAAAATGTAGGTCTTTTTGTCTGGATTCAGGAAATGTAGCCCTCATTGGTGTACGATTTATAGATTTTTTTGCAAATCACCTCAGACCGGCAACAACCCCAAACCCTCCCCAAATTGAGCTGTAGTTGTTGGGATTTTTCCATGCAGCAGAGAGCCAGCCAGGGCCGGTCAAAGCCATAGGCGTACTAAGGGGCCGCTTGGGCCCTCTGGTGTAATGGGGGGCCTCAAATTTTTTTTTTTTTTTTTTTTTTTTTTTTTTTTTTTTACAAGTAACAATTAAATAACTTGAACAATTGATATAAATGAATGATGATAAATGAATTTGTTTAATTTATTTAATCTATTTTGTATTCAGAAGTTTTAAGAAAACATTAAATTATTTATTTATTTCTGTATTTATTTTTAAATATGGAAGACTTGGTCCTCCATACTCCAGGGCTCAACAAGAGTTCATCTAAAGATGTTTTAGAACTGATTGGTGACCTTTAGTTTATATTTCAGAAAGTTAGTTATAAGTAGAGTTATGTGGTTTTATGTTTTTTGGATACAATCCGGGTTAGCACCCGAACATCCTTTTCAGACAGCTTCCTCGTGCGTCCACAGTTAATCCTGTTGGATGTGGTTCATCCTTCTTGGTGATATGCTGACATTACCCTGGACACCGTGGCTCTTGATACATCACAAACACTTGCTGTCTTGGTCACAGATGCAAGGCAAGGGAAATTTATTTATATAGCACAATTCAGTACAGAGACAATGCAAAGTGCTTTACATGATTAAAATATAGCAAAATAAATGCAAGTAGGAATAAAATGTAGATAGAAAATAGTATAAAAGCAGGTAGAGATAGAATGTAGAAACAAAGAAGAACATTCAAAACAGTAAAACCGTTTAACTAGAACAGTCAAAGGCAATTTTAAACAAATGTGTTTGTAATCTTGATTTAAAATAACTCAGGCTTTCTGCACTTTTACAGTTTTCTGGAAGTTTGTTCCAGATAAGCGAAGCATAGGAACTAAATGCTGCTTCTCCTTGTTTAGTTCTGGTTCTAGGTATGCAGAGTAGGCTGAAGCCAGAAGACCTTAGTGGTCTGGATGATTGATACACTGATAACAAGTCTGTGATGTATTTAGGTGCTAAGCCATTTAGGGATTTATAAACTAACAGAAAAGTATTTTAAAGTCTATTCTCTGAGATACAGGGAGCCAGTGTAAGGACTTTAGAACTGGGGTGATGTTCTCTACTTTCTTAGTCTTAGTGAGGACGCGTGCAGCAGCGTTCTGGATCAGCTGCAGCTGTATGGTCCACTTTTTAGGCAGACCTGTGAAAACACCGTTGCAGTAATCAATTCTACTAAATATAAACGCATGGATTAGTTTTTCCAGATCCTTTTGAGACATTAGTCCTTTAATCCTGGAAAAGTTCCTCAGGTGATAGATAGCCGACCTTGTAACTGTCTTTAGATGCTTTTGGAGGTTCAGGTCTTAGTCCATCACTACACCAAGGTTTCGGGCCTGATCATTGGTTCCTAGCTGAAGCGACTGAAGCTGTGTGCTAACTTTTGATCTCTCCTCTATTGGTCCAAATATTATTACTTCAGTTTTGTTTTTATTGAATTGAAGAAAGTTTTGACACATCCAGCAAGATGTGCACCAACAATTTGTCCTCCTTTGAACTCACCCATGTCACCCATAATGTTGTGTGCATTGCAATATTTTGAGCAAAACTGTGCTCTTACCCTGCTAATTGGACCTTCACACTCTGCTCTTATTGGTTCAATGTGCAATTAAATAAGAATAGCCACCAGGCTGGTCCAATTTAGCCATGAAATCTCCCACACTAAAATGAGAGGTGTTTCAGTTTCATTGTCAAACTCCTGTATATAGTGTATTTCAATTGAGTTACTGAAATAATTGTCTATACTTTTATTTATTAAGATTTAATTCTAGTGTTTATGTAAGGCAGAGGTTACAAATTACGACCTTTTGTCTGGACCGTTTTTGCCTTTTCTTCTTTCTATTAAAAACGGCTCTAAGAGAAGAGGTGGAAACAACGCCCCCAAAATGACGCTTGTGGCCAAAAAGTGTATTACGTCAGTAGTGGTTTAGGACTACCGTAGCAAATGAATGGCAAACTTTGACTGTCGGCTGTCGCCAATTAGCTCATTAGCTGCGTCTCAGATCGAAATACGCAGTTTGCAGCTCTGCAGACGCAAAGTTTTCCTGGTCGGCAGGTTTTGATGAAGACAAATCCTTTTCACTCAGAAGGTTTGATTTAAAATCCCCAAGCGATGAGAGACTACGACCAAGGAACTCGGAAGCTTTGCCTTTGGCGGTCATGCCCACCACCAGGCGGGCGCCTTTTTCAACTTCTTCAGAAGTTGAACGATTCTAGTTATTATTATTGTTTATTAATATTCCGTAACCGTTAATACAGCCCGAACCGTAGGCTGTACCCCCACAAACTATATATCAAAACGTGCGTCTCGACGCCGCGATCAGGGCTTTTTGTACTTGACGCCGTTTCGACTTACAGTTGGAACAGAATTCGCAAAAAACACTTCTTAACACAATTGACCTCTCAATAATGCTCGGCTGAGCACGACACTGGTGTTTTGGTCGAGTGGGTTAGGTGTCGGGCTGCGAAGCAGAAGATCGAAAGATCGAATCCAAGCTGTGCCAATTTTAGAGAATTACATTTTCACCCAATATTTCATTTCCCTTTGGCTTTAAAAAAAACGATTTTTCAATTTAAATCAATACAGTTCACCTCATGCCTTTAACTTTTTTATTTACATATTTTATTTTTTCATGCTACATTGAAGTATTTAATCATGTTTTAATAACACCAATTTTCCATGCTGCTTCGATGCAGACCTTCTCCTGTTGGCTGTTGGCTCATTAGCAGGCTCATTTGTTGTGGTCTCTTGTCATTCACACAGAACAATAAACCGTGCCAGCCGACATGAGTTTTACAAACGGCAAAGCTTTGTCTTAAGCAGAAACGTGCCTCTACTCCGCGCTGCGTTCTCAGACCAGTGTGATGCGTTCGCGAGTGTCAGAAAGCTATGGTGCATTCAGGAGCATGGGACATTTCTAATTTATAATAATAATTTTTTTTTTTACAAGTAACAATTAAATAACTTGAACAACTGGTATAAATGAATGATGATAAAGGAATTTCTTTAACATGTTTTGGGACAGTTTGTATTCAGACGTTTTAAGAAAACATTAAAGTATTTTATGTATTGTTTATTAATTTATTTTATATTAATACTTAATCTCCTCCTTTTCCTGTCAAATCCTGCCTCAAGCATTTCACTGGCTCTCATTATTGTAAACTTTGTAATGTAACGAGAGTTCAGGGACATCCTACAATCAGGCTTAGGCTACTGGAGGACATCAGGGCCAGTTTTTCTCACTCTACTGATTTCTACTGTTCTCCAGTTTTGCATTGCATTGCATTGAAATGAAAGTCACATTTCCTGCCACAGTTGTTTGCTGCTTCTCCACCAAAGCCAGGCCTGCAAGCTCTCCACCATCAGCCATCACTTATCAGTTACCCTCCTTCACTGCCTCGAATTTTAGTCATACTCAAAAACTTCTAGTTGAAAGAATAATTAATTTCATTATTATTTTCTGTTTAAATATCCAGTCATATTCACTGAATTAGAACATCTTTTTAGAATGTTTTTTAGTCTGAAAATTACAAGTACCTTTTGAAATTAACCTTAATGCAGGTACCAAACTTGTCCTTAAACCTCAATAATTGTATTTATTTTACTACTATGATGTACTATTTTAATCTTAAATCTTATTTTTATTAGTTGGGATGGCTGCCAGCACAACACTGCATTATGTCCTCGTGACAGAAATCATCGCTAGAAAAATGCATTATCATCATTCAACAATGATTACTGAAAAAGACGTACTTCGTTCCTGCAGTTCCTATACTGTCCACGAGTGGCGCTGTGTGAGCAGACAACAAGCAGTACTCTTTGAGTTCCGGGTCAGAGGTGAACTCCTCCATCTTTTGTGGCTGCTATTGCTTGCTGTGCTGTGCTGCCGTTTTTCCTAAATTACTGAAGGATATTGTTGAATCAAGTCCAATTAACCCAGACGAAGGGTTCCATTGGGTGTTTTCCTTGCAACTACGTGAAGGTGAGTCGTTTATTTAATGTCGGAGGCCTTATGTTATGCACCCAATAAGGATTTCTTTATTATTATTAGGCGCCCGCCTATGCATTGAAAATGCATGGCGGAGCCTTATACTATCCACCTAATAAGGGTCCATCACCGTTAATACAGGCCGAACCGTAGGGTCTACCCCCACATACTATACATCAAAACATTCGTTTCGACGCCTTGAAGCGGGCTTTTTGTACTTGACGCCATTTCCAGTTACTCTGGTGACAAAATCAACCAAAAACCCCTTCGTCAACACAGTTGACCTCTCCATAATTCGGAACTGTGCATGGGACTGGTCTTTGGTACAGTGGGTTAGGTGTGTGGCTGCCAATCAAGAGGTTGCAGGATCGAAACCCAGTGTGGCAATTTCAGAGGTTCACATTTTTACCCAACATTTAAATTTTCCTTTGTGTTTAAATAAGTATTTTTGAATTTAAATCAATACATTTCACCATTTATTGAAGCCTTTAACATTTTTCTTCACATATTTAATTTTTTCATGCTACATTTTCAAGCTCGATTGATCACTCAGTATAACATGTTATGAGAAAGTAAACGGCTCTGTGGTCATTTTCACATGTGTCACAAACATATTAGCTTTATGTTATTAGATTGTCGCATGTCTGTCTGCTTAAACCAAAAATCCACCTTCATGAGTCACAGCTGTCTACTTGTTCATCTTTTTTCTTTTTCTTTTTTGGTAGCTCGACCCGCATGAATAGATCATATAAAGCAGATTTCATGTGTGATCAAATAAACACTGAATAAAGGCACAGCCAAAATTATCAGATTTAATAAGATTTTAATTCAACCAAGAACATATAGAGATATTAACTATATTAAGAAAACGAGATATGTCGATTTTAAAAACAGAACAATGTATTAGGAGTTTAAAAAAAATCAATTTCATTTTATTAGAATGTGATGTTTAAAAATATTTAGACTTCACAAAGCTGAAGGTTAAAACTTTTATTGATTTCAAACACTCTCCCGACGCAGGGGATCCAAATTCTGGCGGGGATAAGTTGTTTGGCACAACATCTGTACTATCCTAGCGCAACAGGTCTTGGTGATATCACAGTAAAATGAGCAAAAGTCTGGGCTATTTCTGCCCTGTGATGGACTGGCGACCTGTCCAGTTTATACCCCGCCTCTCGCCCATTGACAGCTGGAGATCGGCACCGGTCCGAACCCAGCAGGGATAAGCGTGTTAGAAAATGGATGATGGTCTGGGCTATTTCTTTTTCCTTGCCATCAAGATCTTTGCCAACTGGCGCCAGAAAATACTATTATTGGTCTTTCTTCGTCTGGAAACAAATTTTCACAACACCTTACACATTGAACGCACTCAGCTGACAATACAGCGATCTGATTGGCTGAGCAGCAAAAATCGAATCACGTGACCTCTCGGACGGGAGCGCAACCGTTTAGATTTTTTATCAGCAATAACTTATTAATGTGCAAGTGAAAACGTGGGATCATTGGTGTTTTGAGATCACTGCTATGTGTAGCAACTTTTTCCAGTGGAAGAAAGTTGCCGTCTGACAGTTCATACGAAACTTTTTAAGGAGATGTCCTACAGATTCTGGCCCACGGACTAAGACTCGTTTTGAGGAAACTACGGTTGTAGCTCAGTGTCTGCCTTGCGGTGGTTGCTGAGAGGTGTCTGTTTTGTAGAATAAATCATCCGCCGATGAGTTATTGATCTGGAAAGCCGAATCTGAAACCACCGAAAAACATTTCAGATCCCAAATGTACAGCGTTCTAATTCTTCCAGTCTATTAGCAGCTTCCCGTAAGAGGTCGGCCACTGAACGTCTGCCTGCTGAGTTTGAAACTACTAAACAATTATTTAGTGCGGGGAAAAGCCATGTAGATTGACCGACGCAGTAAAATGCTAACCAACCAATGGGAAGAAGTTGAGCCCTTAAGACACAGCCCCTCCTCATTTGCATAATGAGGCAGAAATGCATACAGAAATGTAAAAAGGACAGGCAGAAATGTAAAAAGGAGAGACAGAAATGTAAAAACGAGAAACAGAAATGTAAAAACGAGAGACAGAAATGTAAAAATGAGAAACAGAAATGTAAAAAGGACAAACAGAAATGTAAAAAGGACAAACAGAAATGTAAAAAGGACAGGCAGAAATAAATAGCATCGGAGAAATAAATAGGGCAAAAAAATACAAAGAAAGAATAAAACACAAAAATATTTTAACATGCACATAAATACTTAAAAAAAATAAGTAATTAATAAATAAAGTGGCTAATTAAAGGAGATATATACATTTTGTCTCACTGTATAATTTATTTTCTACCTACATTTATTTGTTTATTATATTTTTGGTGGCACATAATTGTATGCATATTTATTTATTGAGCATTTATTTATTTCTGTATTTATTTTTAATTATGGAAGACTTGGTCCTCCATAGAAGTGTAGATAACAGCTTCTCCTTACCTACATCTTCTCAGACAACTAGTTATTTCCCTAACAATAGTGAGTTATCAATGTTTAAATGTGCAGTAAACCTTTATACATAAGCAGCATGGAGGACCCAATACTGTACTCTGAGTAAGATGGGTGACACCAAAACTGAATTGTAACCTGAGTGGTTGTCCATTTCATCATTCAAATGAGAATATATCAATGTACTATTGGTATATACTAGTATGACTATTAAAGAATAGCAGATTAAACTTTAGGATATGTAAAGGCCTATATTAAATTAATTTTGTGATCACATCAACAGAAATAAATAATTTCTTACTATTTGGTGTACCAAGTTACCCTCGTAATGATGAAATATGTTGTGGATAAATCCCTGGTGATGAGAATGTCTAGCTCTGCCCCTGGTTTGTACTAATTTACTAATGGACAGTGTGGAAATCTATGTATAATAAAAGTAATGCAAATAGTGTTCCTCTGTTTTATTTGTCTTTATCCTAATTCTAGAAGTAGAAATAGTCAAATAAATAGCAGTATTATGTTGTGGAACCCTAATCATACTATTATAACTAAGCAAAAGTCTAAACAAAAAATAGCAGTTGTTTAGTCAGCATCTAGTGTTCTTATACTGTATATTACTCGAGGGATAACGTTTCACAAGTAAGATGAAAATATATAATTAATATTTTTGATTAGGATGTGATTTTTCTAATATTAGGTAGAGAGATTCAGGTCTACACGTCCAAGTCTTTGTGACTTAGTCTCGAACATATATGAACATAACAAGGTTATATGGCCTGCATGCTTGCCGCCAGACAGCTTTCCATCTTAGAAAGCGGTCTGGCTGGAGACAGCATGCAACCTGTCCTGGGACGGAGGGTGGAGAAATCGGCTGCTGCTGCTTCTTGTCTTGTGACGCTGCCTGCAAATCCTTATCACCAAAGTTCGTCCTGTAACATTATCATGACTGTTTGTCCCGTCATCTACTCTTGACCTTTTCTGTTGATTTTTCGGGCCGAAATATGACAAAATACTTTGTTGATGTTCATGCTGCCACACGTTCTCATTCATTACTTGGTTAGCTAGCAGCTGCTCTTTCAGGTAGCTAGCTAGATCCAGTAGGTTAGACTATTGTTTTTAAACTTGTCCCATCTACTGTCTGGACTCGGGAGTGGGTATTAGTTTACTTTAACCACTCTTTAAAAACAGACAACAAAAATTTTAATTAACAAATGTGAAGGACACAAGACATGTATTTATATTAGGGCTGTCAAACGATTACAAATTTTAATCGTGATTAATCGCATAATGTCGATAGTTAACTCGAGATTAATTGCAAATTAATCGCATTTTTTATCCTTTTATTTCTGAAAGTGTAATAGCCTGTTTGGGCATTTTAATATGCAATTTTGCAATAAATGAAACTAATAAAATACATGCTTGTACAAAAAATATTTTTGTGATTTTTCAAGCACTTTTCAGAATTGGAATGAAAACATCCTAGTGCCAAATGTTAAACTCTGGACTATAATGGCTAAATGACTAATCATGACGCCATGATGTTTACACCATGTGTACAAATGTGTAAATAAATACCTGTTTTCATGCCGATATATATTTTTTGCCTCTTAAACAAAGATAGACATGGTATTACGCAAAAACATACAAATTATTAAAAATTGTACATTTCAATAAAGTCACAAGTTCTGTTCATTTCTTCTCTCTCTCTCTCACTCACTCACTCACTCACTCACTCACACACACACACACACACATCTAATTCTGAGCTTTCACACCAACAATAACTTATTTGAATATTTTTGCTTGCTGTTTATATCCATATTCATACAGTTTAAGCCTGGAAAAAAGGTTTTAAATCTCCAGGTCATTCCAGTCTTACACTTTGCTTGCAACTGGGCAGGAGCTTAGTACCCTGAATGAGACTGTTTAGCAACTGATTAGTAACTCCAGTAGCCTCGTGAGACCATCCTGATCTCGCGAGGTTTCAAGGTTTCACTCGCAGATCAGTCTGGATACTCTCCGTTGAAGAAAATTTGGAGCCGTTCACCAAACGAACGTCCAATCAGCGTTGGCTTTGAGGCGGGTTGAGGTGTGACGCAACGGGAAGCGCGTCAGTTCAGTCTTAACAGCATGGCGGCTTCAGCCGATGAAACTAGCGCTAGCGTGGCTATCGAGCAAGTTTTATTGGAATTACAGAGTATTTCTTTGCTGAGCTAACGAGCCTTTACCTGCAGCAGCAAGAGTAGCTTGGCTTGTGGTTGTGTTTTCGTCGTCGCTCGTAACAGAGCGACGACGAATCTGATTGGTTTATTTGGCCCGTCTATCACCAACATAGGCCAATCAGCTAACCAGTATTTTCGCCCCTTCCCAAAATTACTTCAACGGAAGGTTTCCAGATGGATATGCGGAGCAAATCTATCTGGCGGAGTCAGGTAATAACTCCAGGTCCTTCGTTTGGCAACGTAATTCTAGCCTCGTGAGACCATCCTGATCTCGCGAGCTTTCAAGGTTTCACTCGCAGATCAGTCTGGATACTCTCCGTTGAAGAAAATTTGGAGCCGTTCACCAAACGAACGTCCAATCAGCGTTGGCTTTGAGGCGGGTTGAGGTGTGACGCAACGGGAAGCGCGTCAGTTCAGTCTGAAGAACATGGCGGCTTCAGCCGATGAAACTAGCGTTAGCGTGGCTATCGAGCAAGTTTTATCGGAATTACAGAGTATTTCTCTGCTGAGCTAACGAGCCTTTACCTGCAGCAGCAAGAGTAGCTTGGCTTGTGGTTGTGTTTTCGTCGTCGCTCTGTTACGAGCGACGACGAATCTGATTGGTTCATTTGGCCCGTCTATCACCAACATAGGCCAATCAGCTAACCAGTATTTTCGCCCCTTCCCAAAATTACTTCAACGGAAGGTTTCCAGATGGATATGCGGAGCAAATCTATCTGGCGGAGTCAGGTAAACGTAATTCAGCCTTAGTTTGTCAAATACAGAGAAAACAAATTAATAAGCATTAAAGTACGGTTTATGGGTTGGGTTTCTGCAATGTTATCAGCGTGTTAAAAACACATCTTCAGAACCAATGTCTGATAAAATGGTGATCTGCACCATGTAATCTACTTTCAGCAGTTATCACCGGTTATTGCTCCGTAAACTGCAGAAAATACGTGCAGAGTTGCTCTGTCTGCCTTTACTACCGTCGGCTCCTATGGTGGAGGGATATTTCAGCTGGATACAAAGTGTCTAGTGAAGGCAGGTCTCATAATAACCGCTGTTTCGTCACTTATTTTAGAGCCCAAATAAGCGATTTCACTTTCAGAAACATGCCCAAGAAAAAACGCAACCCGTGACTTATAAAATTTAGAAGCGCTTTTAGAAAAAAGAAGCCCAAAGTCGCATTAATTAAACAGTCTTTGGCAACAGTGAGCGCAGCGCGGGTCTGTTCTGCTACAGTTTTCTAGCACTCTTGAAACTACGGAAAGCGCCGAGGGTAAAAGAAACACAGTCCGGAGAGCGCGGCGGGGGAATTAGGGATTATACGACATTAGGGAACG
Source organism: Fundulus heteroclitus (assembly GCF_011125445.2). Classification (NCBI taxonomy): domain Eukaryota; kingdom Metazoa; phylum Chordata; class Actinopteri; order Cyprinodontiformes; family Fundulidae; genus Fundulus; species Fundulus heteroclitus. The sequence goes on along the minus strand of NW_023396678.1, from coordinate 61,612 downwards.
GTGGGTGTGTTTTGACACGTGTTTGTCGGCATTATGATCTAACAAAGTTAACACGTTAATAACGCGTTAAAACTGACAGCCCTAATTTATATACATTTTTTTAAAATCCACAATATTACCTATTCAGACAAGAGGGGGGGAGAAATATGTATCCCCCCCAGGGATAAAACATCAATGACCAGAGGGGGGGACGTCACAAACAGAGGGGGGGTAAACCCCCCCCCCAGCAAATCGCCCACCCCACATATATATATATATATATATATATATATATATTATATATATATATATATATATATCTATATACTACTCTATATATATCTAGATAGATAGATAGATCGATAGATAGATAAGATCTAGAGAGACGAGCGAGAGACAGAGAGAGGGCAGGAGAGAGAAGGCGAGAGCAGCGACAGAGGAGAGAGGAGAGAGAGAGAGAGAGAGATGAGCGAGGAGAGAGAGGACGAGAGAGAGAGAGAGAGAGGAGAGAGAAAACCTATACCGCCGGTTCACCTTTCATCACTGTCTCCCTGCTTCACGGATTTGCATTGATGAGCCGTTTCATGTACAGTTCTCAAACGTAATCCATGGTGGGATGTCGGTTTTTAAGAATCTTTTTGCCCAGAAGAAAAAAAGAGCGACAACAACCACTGACAACTATGTTCTTCTCCAGCAAAAAAACACACATGCACCGCGGGCTTCAGAAGAAAAAATACTACAAAGCGGAGTCAGGATGCAGCGGGTCAGTCAGAAGAGCAGTGACATACACGTGAGTCACTATTTGTTCTACTGCACTGTGTATTTCTTTCATAATCATTTTTCATTTTTTCCCATATTAATCCAGACTCGGGTCGCTGATCTCCACAATTTGAAGCCTTCAGTTCATATTAATGATTAAGATCATTATTTTACAGCACAGTAGTTGTTTGTAAAAAAACACAACAACAAAAAAAAATATTTATTTGTTATTTGTTAAACAAATACTTTGGCCTGTAAAAAGTTCTGTTATCACAGAAGTTTTGTTCTTTGGTTTCAATGTAATACTGTCACGAATCGGAGACAGGTGGACCCAGTATTCAACCAGACAAGCGGAGGTTAGGTGAAAGAACATTTATTTACAAAAAGCAAAGCCAAAACGGGGATCAAGACAAAAATGGGAAGACTGCATCCAATAACCCAAAAATAACAAAAAGCAGTCACTGACAAAACTTAACAAAAACAGGGGACAGGCTAACTTAGAAATCCAGAGACAAACAGGGTCAGATAAACAGGCAAAGAAAGCTGGACTAGACTCACCACTTGGCACCAAAAAACAAACAATGATGTGGCAGATTGCAGGGGGCAGAGGCAGGTATAAGTAAGGGAGTGATCAGGTGAATGGAGTGAAACTAATTACTGACATGGGTGGAGCTAATCGGGAACAGGGAAGTGCTTGGGAGTAAACTGAAGCCGATTGGATGGTGACTGGTGAAGGGGAGTGACAGGAAGACAAAAGAATGCTGGCATGTGAACTGAACTTAGACTGGTGACAGAAATGGTCTGAGCAGGCCAGATAAACTTATAACCTAAAACAAAATCAAACACTAAAACAGAACCAAAAATAGAAACTGAACTTAAGGCAAGAGAGTGAAGTAATTGATCCAATACAAACAAAAACTATAACCAAACCCAATCATGACAAATACAGTACATGTACAAATGTGTTTGTTTATGTAGTAATAGAAAAACTTATAAAAATTTATGAGTGGCTGTGAAACATACATATATCCTGTCAGAATATTCTATTACTATTAACCCCACTGAGATTATTTAAACACACTGAAGCATTTGTTATAGTAGCTACAGTTTTAAGCAAAAAAAAAACGTGTGAAAATTGATTTGATATTCAACGCGTTATAGTTGATTAAAATTTATTCGGCACCTGGTCAACACATAACACTGAGCTGAGCTGTCGACCTCCCCAAGATGGCAGCCCTAAATCCCATCAGCGGCCATAGACGAAAGCAGTCAATGCGGGGTCTACTCTTATATTATGTCTATGGTGTCCACCTTGTCAATCAAAGGCCAGGCGCGTTAGTGATTGGCTGCGAGGAGCGCCAGGCCACACCCCGCTTGCACACAGCAGCATTGAAATGACACCATTGGAACGCTAAGCGCTTGAAATGGAGGCGCTCCAGGACAAACCTTTGCATGTACGCACGTCTGGCAGAGCCAAAAACCGACACGCAGGAATACTCTGAATTAATAATTTTTCAGGGGTGAATCAGTAGGTGAGGTCAAAACACTTGCGTGCGTGAGTGTCTCTCTCGCTCTCTTTCTCTCTCTCTCTCTCTCTCTCTCTCTCTCGCTCGCTTTTTTTGTAAGGAGTAATTAAAGCAAACATTGAAAATGTATCGGAGTAAAAGTATGCAATTAAGTTTGGAAGTATAGTGAAGTAAAAGTAAAAGTTATCAAAAAAATGTATACTCGAGAAAAGTATAAAGTACTACAAAATATACTTAAGTACAGTAGTGAAGTATTTTTACTCCGTTACTATACAAAAATGCTCTCGACTGTGGCAAATAAGGCACGAGCATTATTAATGTTCTTGTTGATGATGTCAGAGAAGAAAGACTCTCTTGCATTTTTCAGTTCTAAGTTATAATAATAATAAAAAAGAATTAAACTTTATTGATCTCACAATGGAGAAATTCTCATCTGCATCTTAACCCATCCCCTAGGGGAGCAGTGGGCTGCCACTGTGCGGCGCAATCAGGGGTTAAGGGTCTTGCTCAGGGACCCAGAAAGGCAGCTTGTGGGAGTTGAACTCAGAACCTCTGGGACCGAAGCTCTATGCTCTAACCACTAGGCCACCACTCCCCTTTATATCTGTAAAGTCTCTCTTTATAGATGTCGTAGTGAACCTGCAGTCTGTTCTTTCTCCACCTGCGTTCAGCTTTCCGACATTCCCTTTTTTCACCTCTAGCTGCTGGAGCATTTCTCCAAGGAGATTTTTTTCTTCCCGGAAAGAACTTTCACTGTAACTGGAGCAATGATGTCAATGATGTCTGAGACTTTAGAATGAAAGTTATCTACTAGCTCATCTACTGAGTTGCAGCCCAAGCTTAAAGTAGCAGAGTAAGCTTGAATAAAAGTTTCTGTGGCATTGTCCTTAAAGGTGCGTTTTCTTACGATGTCCCTTCGGCTAAATGAGTCACTGGTAATGATACATTCAAAGGTAACAGAAAAGTGATCAGATAGGGCAACATCAGTTACATTGACCTGTGAAATGTTTAGACCTTTAGTGATGATCAAGTCTAAAATATGTCCCTGTTTGTGTGTTGGCTGTTTAACGTGTTGAGTTAAACCATAGTTTCTAAGTGTGTCACACAGTTCTTTGCTCTCTGTCTTCAGGGTTGTCATCGTGAAAGTTAAAGTCTCCCACAATAATTAAACAGTCATAATCAACACGTCACAGACAGCAGGTCACTAAAATCATTAAAAAAGTTTGATGTGGACTTAGGAGGCCTGTACACATTCAGAAACATAGTTCTTACCGGGCTCTTTACCTGGAGAGCCAAATGTTCAAAAGAGTCAAATTTTCCCAAAAACACCTTTTTACACTTTAGTGAATCATTAAACAATGTTGCTACTCCTCCACCTTTACTTTGCTGTCTGCTTTCACAAAGGAAATTGTAGTTTGGAGGTGTTGACTCCATCAGTATAGCTGCTTCACTAAATTCATGCAGCCATGTTTCTGTTAAAAACATTATATCAAGATTATTATCAATAATGAAGTCATTAATTAAAAGGTATTTTCCTGACAGAGATCTTATGTTTAGTAAACCGAGTTTATATGACTTAGTGGTTGATGATTTCTCTGTGACAGGTTTCATCTGACATTTTATGACTTTGAAGTTTTTGTTCCTGTTTGTTATCCTTTTCTTTTTTTATTAATTATGCCACGTATCATCACAGATATTCCATATTCAAGCGGATGCTGGAAACTGTCATCAATGTGGCCAAACATTACCTCAGTCTCTTTTTTGTTCTGTAAGTTTGTACACATCCATGACTTCTGAAATGCATTTGAGAGGTTAATTTGCAGAACAACTTTTCCTTTTTAGTGTGATAATAGCAGTGTTGTAGTCAAGTCACTATGCCTCGAGTCCGAGTCCAGGTTCGAGTCTCCAGTGTTCAAGTCCAAGTCATTAAAAAAAATCTTAGTCGAGTCCGAGTCAAGTCCACTACTCATCCGAGTCAAGTCCGAGTCGAGTCACTATTGATCCAAGTTCGTTGTAGGAACATGCCGTGACGTGTGATGTATGACATGAAGCAGTAACATTCCATTGCACTAATAATGGCGTTCCGCTAGCGAGTTATTTTTAGAACGTGACGTCATATCACGTACAGGGCAAATATGCGTTTTCCTCCACTCTTTCCCTGTAGTTACCCTTGGTTTTACACGGTAAAACGACTGCTTTTTCCAAGTCTAAGACATCTCCTAACCGTGGTTTTTAAACATTGTTGTTATGGAACGTGCAACAGCGACTCGAGGTACGCTGATAGGCGGCATATGAAGGATGTTAATATGTCGGCCGCCCGCCACAGCAGATGCTGTCACGCATTTTCCTCGCCCGTCCACCGGGCGATTCCCACAAACGCGTTCGGCAGCGTTCCCCCATGACTCACAACAAATCTGATGCATATCGGTCGATGCAGCGAGGAGATACAGCCGTTGGATAATGATAATGCATTTGGCCACCGGACCGGACTAAATTGTTCGGCGGGCCGGAAAATTTATACCGATTCCTGGACGGTGACTACAAACAGAAAAAAAACTGCAAATGACGCCATGAACGCCGAGCAGGAGAAAAACAACGACTTACCTTCCTATCAACTCGGCCCGTTTTTCCAGTCTTTCCAAGCCCTCGACACTCAATCCATCGTTTGAGCTGAACGTTGGTATGTTGTTCCACAGTTCTACCAGTAAAATGGGCGCCTGGACATCCTCTTGTGATAGTTTAACAGCTGAAAAGTCGGTCATATCGTTGTATCTGTTGCATGTGTAATGGCTGGTTGCTACGTGCGCTCTCACACTGTTTGCCCTTCCTTAGCAGCAACTGGGGCGTTGCTCATGAGATGGTGACGTCACGTGCGCGGTACGACATTTAGATATTAAAATCATACACCAAATAATATTCTAATCACATATTAAAATTATAGCCTAATGATATAAAAAAAAATCGAGTCTTTTTCTCAATTTCCGAGTCAGAATGATCTAAATGTGGGATTCCGAGTCCAAGTTCGAGTCATCAGTGCTCAAGTCCAAGTCAAGTCACGAGTCTCTAAATTTAGCTAATGACTCTGACTCGAGTTCGAGTCTCGGACTCGAGTACTACAACACTGCATAATAGTCAGACTGTCTTCTGATGATCCAGAAGATTCTCAGCCGTGCTTGTGGCTGTAAGTGATATTATATAGAGAAAAGGTTGATCCATATTTCGTCGTTGTTTAAATTTAAAGAGTTTCACATGAATAGAGAAGGTACTTTCTCCTTCCCCTTTGCCTGTATCTTTTTCATATTGATTAAGTCAAATTCCACCTTTCGGTAAGATAGAAAATAGGCGCAAATATTTCCAACTGTAGTGAGCCACATGGCGTGTTGAATAAATAGTGCAACAACATTATTGTGTAGGCTTAAAACTTAAATTAATGTTTTTAGTCCTTTTTTATAAGTCTCAACTGTCTGTGTTTCTCTCAGATAGTCAGGGAGGGCATTCAAAGTCTGTGGAGCGGCTGATCAAAAGGCAGATCACCCATGGTGTTCAGCTTTGTTCTGGGGACTGAAAGGAGGTTTGGGTTTTCTTTGAGGACAGATCATGGTGTAGTGAGGGGGGAGCAGTTCTCTTAGGTAGGGTGGAGCGTTTCCATAGATGCATTGGTGGGTGAGAATGGAGACTTGTGTTCAATCCTAGCAGAAACAGGAAGCCAGTGTAGTCAATGGAGAATAGGAGTGATCTGGTCGTAGTTTCTCATCAGGATCCGTGCTGCACTGTTCTAAACATATTAAGTATATCTACCTGTGGTCAAAACATTCCTGACCACAGATAGATATACTGGTTATGGAGGATGATAGGACTGGATGTTTCATCAATAGAGCACCACCTAGTAGCTTTCACAACACAAACATGTAATAAACTGCATTTTATGTAACATTTTACTTGAATAAATAATATTTTATTCCATTATCCTATTATGTAAAATTGTAAAGTAGTTTGATTTTATTTAATGAATAAAAGTTTGTTATTTTCTACAGGAGGGGAGGTAACTCATCTAATTTTAAAGCCTTGATGTCAGACAACAGTCCGATCCATCAAGGACCTCCTGCAGTCTACCAGCTGAAGCCAAAGAAAGAGATGATAGGAACTCTGACCAGAGTGACGGTTGGTGAAAAAGATCAAACGAAGCTGAATAAAACCATCTTACTGGTTGGTGAAACAGGGACAGGAAAGTCCACTCTGACCAATGCTCTGTTCAACTACGCTGTGGGAGTGAAGTTTAAGGATGAAGTCTGGTTTCAGATTGTAGAAGATGAGAAAAGAAGTGAGACAGAAAGTCAGACATCAGATGTGATCGTGTACGAGATCTTTGGGTTTGAAGATCAAACTCTGCCGTTCTCTCTGACCATCATCGACACACCTGGATATGGAGACACCAGAGGTAAAGAAAAAGATAAGTTGGTCAGTCAAAGATTGCGTCAATTGTTTCAATCAGAAGATGGAGTTCATGAACTTCATGCAGTCGGTCTGGTGATGAAAGCGACTGATAACCGTCTGAGTGACCGTCTGAAGTATATCTATGATTCAGTGATGTCTCTGTTTGGAAAAGACCTGGAGAGAAACATTGTCGCTCTGGTCACACACTCTGATGGAGGAACACCTGAAAATGTTCTTCAGGCTCTGAATGCAGCAGATATTAAATGTTCCAAAGATGAGAATGATCAGCCTGTTCACTTCCTGTTTAATAACCAACAGAAAAAACAGAGAAACACGTCAAAGCGAGATCAGCTCGCTCTGAAGTTGTCCTGGGACTTTACAAATGAAGAAATGGATCGTTTGAGAGACATCCTGAAAAAGATGAAACCTCAGCCACTGAAGGAAACTGTGGAGGTTATGAATAAACAGATCAGACTGACCGCCTGCATCGAGAATCTGAGGAAGTATGAGAATTTTACCATTGAAGATAATGAGGTCTACAAAGTCAAAGAATCAGTCAAGAATCAAATGTTTTGGTTTTTATATAAAGCAAATATAATCTGTAATGTCTGTGAGGAGAACTGTCAACTTATACACAGATATACAATAGATTGTGACCCCTTCAATCAGGGTCACTGCACAGTTTGTACCAACAAGTGCCCTCTGTCAGTTCATTCTAGAGTAAAATGGAGATATGTGACACAGACCAGAAAAGTTCAGAAGACCCTGAAGGATATGGAGGCAAAATATAATTTGATTAATGAAAAAGATGGCCTTAAATCTGACATCCTAAGACTGACAACAGAGCTGTCGATGCTACTGGATCAGGCCTACGGTTTCATTGTCAAACTGGAGAAGATCGCCTTGAAAGTTGACTCAACGATCACTTTTGACGACCTGAGCTTTCTGATTAAGATGCTGGAGGAAAATGGTGACAAAGAAAAGGTCAAAGTCCTGGAGAAACTGAAGACTAGAATAAAATCAGAGTCGACCACAACAGCAGAGAGTCAGGAAAATGTTTAAGGAATCCCCGGGAATGAAAGAACAAGATGTTTGAATTAAATCTGTTCATCTGAGTGCAGCATGATCTTTGTTTCATAACCAGTTAGCACTCAGAGACTATATTACAAAGTAAAATGCTGTAAATATGTATAACCATCAGATGTGAAATAATAGATGTGAGATGATGATACTATAAATACTTTTAAGCATGTTGTCATTTTTTATTTATTGCGAAACTAAAAGACAGAAAGGGAACGTTTTTCAAAAGCTTTTTCTCTTGTTTTGTTTTAACATTTTTATACCAAAAGCAATTTCCTGCCTAATTTGGCAAAACACTGTAATCTAGGACTCAATACCTCCACCCAGTGACCAAATTACGCTCCTGTAGTGTATATAAAGGCTCCATCTGAATAATCTTATAGAGCAAGGACTCTTTATATAGTGCACATTGACATGGGATGGGGGAAGGTGGAATCGAACCCACAATCTTCCAATTTAAAGACAACTACTCAAGCCACTGTGTTAAATAGTGCTAGAAGAGCCTCTCATTGACAATTTTAACCAATTTTACAAAGTCAATTTTAAAAGTTGTGCTAAGTATATGGCTAAATCTGATAGTTCAGTGGTTCCACTGATTTTGACTTTGTAAACTGCCTCGAGATGACATGTTTCATGAATTGGCGCTATATAAATAAAATTTAATTTAATTGAATTGAATTCCAACCGTGCCAGATTCATAAAACAAGCTTGGACCCATTTGGACCATGGCTCCTCCAGAACCTAGACTTGGAAGTCAAACTATCCTAAAAACAGTCGGTTGGTTACAACATGGTGATAAAAGGTGATAAAGGCTCATTTATATAAAACTTTGACTCTTTTATATTTACTTTCTTTTTATTGGGAAACAACAAATTTATATTCAGCTCTGACCCAGTCTGTATAATCTGATTGATTTTGACTTTGTAAAGTGCCTTGAGATGACATGTTTCATGAATTGGCGCTATATAAATAAAATTGAATTCAATTGAATAACTTCAAGATTTACTAACATACAGGAAAATAACTTCTTTTCCTATTGTATTTGAGTTTTTAAAACATATTTCCAATATGTTATTTTTATGGATCCTTTACATAGATTCTGTTTGTAGTACATTTTTCTGAATTTAGACACAATTTGAAATATTCTGTGAATTTAACACATCAACACAACCAGCGTTTTTAAAAATGTCCGAAAATAGAAAATTTGTAACCAAGTTAACATCATGGATTCTGTATGTTTGTTTAAAATATTTGAGGAGCTGGAAATACTTTGATCATTTTGTGTTATTTAATGTTTCAAATTTCATTACATAGGATTGTGTTATTTTAAAAATGTTTAATATATATTAATGAACAAAGGGAAGTACTCAGAGTTGTTTTTCTACCCTATTTTGGATTTAGGTACTCACGGAAATAAATTTATATTTTTCTTATACTTTTCGTAATATAATAATTATTTAGTTTATATTTACCAGTGTAAACATTTTATTTTTATAAAATCAGTGGGAAGCAGAGTTTGGGGCTGAATGATTAGTTGGTGAAAATCTGATTTAATTGCAGACAAATCTTCTTGTGATTTTATGTATTTTTTTCTCAATTCTAAAATCAAAGTGGTGATCTGTAAAACTATCCCAACAGTTTTTTTAAATATAATAATCATGATTAATGCTAATTTTGAAGATGTTTTTAATTATGGCAAATCAATTGAGTCAATGCAGTAAAGTGCCTTGAGATTACATGTTCTGAAGTGGTAAATATAAATAAAGGTAATTAAATTAAAATATTGTGTTGTTGATTTTGACGCTGTAGGACCTGACAACTAGAAATGGCTGAGCTGACAAAATATATAGGAGGGGAGACAGGAGGAGGTGAAGCAAGTTACACAGGGGATGTGAGTAGAAGGTGATTAAATGGAAGGAATAGGGGGCTGTGAGCCAGCAGAGCAGAGGGGGAAATTTTCATTAAACCTTTATTAAACCAGAAAAATCATCATTGAGATTAATAACCTTTATTTCCAAGGAGACGTGGAACTGACAGGGAAACTGTCATTTTTTGCTGGACAACAGTGCAGAACAAAGTCAAGAAGCAGCATGAAGTGGTGATAATTTAATGATGAAATTAATACAGAGCAGGGAACCAAAAGTGTTGTGCAAGTCTACCTGTTTGATTATGAATGTTATTAAAAATTATAACTGGCATATTACAAATTATTTGTAATATGGTATTCAAAATCAAAGGATAGCTACAACAACAAAAAATTAAAATGGTTTTGATCAAGGGCTTTCAGCCTTTGATTAGCACTAACAATTGGCTTATTAACCAACAGTTATTAACTTTATTTGGCCTGGAAGAGGGGTGTCTAACCAGTTTTAGAACTCAGATTTGCCTAGTAAATGTTCATAACTTTAATTACAGTTTTATTAGTGATCGGAAAAACAAAGAGTTTCACAAAACTTTGGATTCAAGTAGCTTTACATATCAGGCAGGTGATTTTAATTTCTGGGTTTAATGTTCTCTTAAAACACAGTCTGAGATGTTAGCTTTTAACATTTTTATTTTTTGTTCTTGTGGAGCATTTTACTTTCCATTTTTCTTGTGTCAGATTTGTACTTGTCATGGTTTTAATATGTTTTGCCCACATGCAGACACAATAGGGAAGACCAGCGCAGTTAAAAATGTTTATTAGAAAGTTCAGGCTGCAGAGATCGACACAATAGACAGGATCTATCGAGGTCTGAACGTCAGTGCTGGAGAAACTGTGGGAAGAGAGAGGAGAATGATTATGAGAGGTAGAACCAGAGAGAAGTCTCCAAAAGCCGAGCCGCTTACCATTTAGTTGGACGAACTTAACGGGGAAGTAGTGAGAGAGGGAACTCTGAGGTCAAGTGCTCACGGAGGTTAACTGGTGGCTAGCAACTGGAGGGCGGACTGGTGGTGAGTCGGCGAGGGATCCGGAGCGAACCACGGTAGGCAGAAGCGACAGATGGTTTAACCAAAAAACGGAGGGAACCAGCAGAGGGGAACTTCGAGCCCAGCTTGGTAATTCCAAGGGAGTAAGAGGGGGAATGCCAGAGCAACATCTGAGCGTTGGTGACTCTTGGGAGGCTGGTTCGAACGAGACGTCAAGGCGGGTGAGTAATCCAAAAATAAGAACACGACTGGGTTAGGCTCTGGTGTCTTCCATCTGTCTGTGCCTTCCTCAAGACGGCAGTGAAGCACTGCTCCAAACGGGCCACAGGTGTGGGCCACACCCCCCAGCTGACTAGAACCACCTGTGGAGGAGAGTAGAGAACAGACAACACAGAGAACCCTGACAGTACTGATGAACCCGAACACACCACATACAGAGCTTAGTTTAGAGAGTTTATTGAATGAGGAATGGGTTGTGGATGAAGAGAACCAGAGTCTGTTACCGGGCTGAAGCAGGAGGAAGGAGATGGCAGGAGCTGGGGGACTGGAGAGACCTGGGGAGCTGCAGGTGCAGCGCCGAGAATCAGCAGCTCAGCAGAAAGAGTTCTTGGAGGTGCAGGGGCTGCAGTAGGACCAGTAGCGCAGCAGAGAGATTACTTCGGAGCACTGAAACGCTGGAGTAGCAGGAGAATCGGCAGCACAGCAGGGAGAACCCTTGGAGGTGCAGACAGGTGCAGGCATAGGAAAACTAGACGTGGGAAAATCTCTGGCTGAGGTGCACCAGATGACTGAAGACAGACTGGCGGTGAGGAACTGACTGGGGGAGGCTTTTATAGAGAGGCTGGCAGGTGGAATGAGTCCGGGTTGATTGAAGGCTGAACAGGTGTAGCTGATTAGTGGAGGGAGCTGTAGCAAGCCGGGGGGAGGAAGGTGCTAGAAAGTTCCTGAGACAGGCAGGCCATACCTGCACCATGATATCTTGCTTTAACATTTTATTTTGTTTTGAATTACTAGTTTTTAAATATGCACAATCTGAATGATCAGATTCACATCCAGGCAATGAAAACACTACAGATTATCATTAATCTACGGGTTTGTTTATCAGTGTAGATCAGGGGTCACTAATTAAAAATCAGCGGGGTCCGAATAAAGAAAATCAACAACCAGTAAAGGTCCGGACACATTTTTTATTACAATCCGTTACTTTAAACAGTATTTAACACTGAAATAAAATGTTTATGCATCCACCTTATATATTGACTTTTTAAACAAAAAAATAACATAAAAATAGAAAGTTTTTGTATTTTAGAAATAGAGAACCACAATCTTTCACAGTTTGGTATATAGACAATTTCTTGACTTTCACATCTTTTATAAAACAACTGAACTTTTTTTAATTTCATTTTTATGGCTTAATGAGAGAAGTGAGCTTTAGGCTGCCCTGCAAGGATTTTACACCTGGGTTTGATTGGCAACAAAGCCAACCTCAACCACATATCAAGGTGCTCATTCATTCTGCGCCTTTAAATCACCTATTTTCTCCGTATTTATGAGCAAGCGGATATGTTTGGGAACGCTCCGGAGGGCTTTGCCATATTAACAAGTGAAGTTAGCACAGGGGTTGAAGCAAAAATAATGTTTGACTGAAAACATTTTCTCGCAAGCCCATATATTCCTGGGGCCGTGGACATCATGCCGCATTAGTTGGCTCACTTGCTTAGTGTGCAAAGTCAACTAAATCTGATACTTTTAAAATATCCATTGAAAATTCCTGTATCTCTGCCACCTTTCAGCTTTAGAGCCTTTGCGTCATCCTGGACAGCCTCTCCATCACTTTCCACATCCACATCATCATCTGGGTTACTTTCATCTCTGCAGCATCAAGTTCTTCCTTCACACTGTTGACAAACTGGTCCACAGTCCACTTTACAATCCCAGCTCCCTTTCCTCCCTGTCCTCCAGAAACCCTCCAGAAACTGCAGCTAGTACAAAGACAGCAGCTTCATCATTACATCATCTACTTCACACCTGTACATCAACTCCACTGGCTCCCTGTCACATTCAATATAAACCAATTTTATGATCATACAAGGGAAACACAGCCTTGGAAATGCAGGACACATCACCAACACTATCATGACATAATACATTTTAATTTGACACAGATTGCACATGACAATAATCAATCTCTGCTTTGCCTGTTATTGTTCACCAATTAATCATTACAGTTTATAAAAAGGCATGATTTAACTTTTTTGAAGTTTAATAAAATGGTTATATTTTAGCCCAGTGACTGGAGACCTGTCCAGGATGAACCCGGTGTCCGCGCTCCACTTTAACTTAATAAAAAAACTCTCTGAGAATTTCCTTTCTCTGGCCTCACCCAGTTAGAACCCGTTCTCCAGTCCATGTTGTAGCTGCAGTTTATTTGTTTTATCTTTTTGATGTAGTTTTCTTAACAATCTGTAAGCATCAAAATCCTTGTCATTTTATTTAGTGTCCTGGAGCGCAGCTGCTCATCAGGTGATCACTGCTGCATACTGACAGCAGATGAAGCTCTGCCTTCTTTGTTTCAGAACAGCGCAGGTTTTTTTTTTTTTTTTACTTTTTCCGAATGAACCCAGTCAAATGAGGCACATTGTTTCACAGTCCGACTCTTGTTCTTCAAGGGTCACGCTAAATTAGCCTGAGCTAGCGCGTTACTCTTCTTTGTGTTTAAATAAAACAGAATAGCGAATCACGAGGAGATCCCTGGTTGGTCGCCGCGTTTATCAGCGAGGGAATAAACGCTGACAGGTGACATGGCCACAGGTGGAAATAATTCATTAATTAACTGCAGGAGCAGATTGACGCTTACCGAGGGAAGTTGTTGTCAGCTGCTGAACTTTCTGACCTGCTGGTTCGCATAAATCCAAAGAAAACCTTTGACCACCGCTACTTTCATTCATACCATCTGTGGTCAGTTTAAAATGCTCTCCCAAAGGTTAAAATGATGAACACCGATAAACCTCAGACTGGCCATGTCCGCTTTGGAAAGACCCGCCCTGCTCTCATTCTGATTGGCTAATGTCCCGGCTCTGCCAGGTTTGATTGGTTGAGAGCAGCTTGTGTTTAAAACCTTGAATAAAAAGTCTAGACGGAACTTTTTGCGCTCAATTTCCAAATGACGGAAATCCGTCGCAGCGACGGAGAACTTTAACCCCTGAGTTAGACACTGTCGTTGGACAACATGCAGTAATATATAAATGTTTTAAATCAGGTTGGGTCCGGATTAGGTAGCAGCTGGGTCCGGATCCGGACCGTGGTCCGGTAATCCGTGACCTCTGGTGTAGATCTATAACCTCATTAGTGAATCAGGCTGAGTTTCATCAAGCCTCCATGGTCCCACATTTTCCTCTCAGCTGTGACAATTGAAGCACACAGGGGTTCATGCTGCATCTTCACTTATCCAGCTGCTGATGTCTCCCTCTTTTCAGCTCCATGTACTTTTGTTTGTGGTCGGATCAGACAGAATGATTACTTTCTGTTTTGCTTTTAGCCCACTAATAGTCTTAAATGGGGGATCCTTTCGGAAATACAGCACTTTTTATTCATTGCAACCCCAAAACTGATGAGTATAGGCACATCTTTTCAAGCTCTGCCTCTGGTTCCTAAGCGACAGTAGAAAAAAAACACTTTTTTTGGCAATGTCTAATATCAGCATAATTTATACTTAATGATACCAGTTTGTGGCGGTGGGGTGGGTTCATTTTTTTCCCCTGTTGGTGCACTGCATGTGAGGGATAATCTGGGGAAAATGAATAAATAAAGACTGTAAAAGGCTCCTTAGAGGGAAGAGGAGAAATGATGAGCTGAGCTGAAGCCCCTGATGTTACAAGTTTCTTTAAATGACCCTTAAAAGAACACACCTAAATTGCATGTAACGTAACTATGCGCACCTGAATCAAAGGGAAAGGCAGCACGCCCACCGAAGCACCACTGGTTCTGTGGCATAATAGCATAATAACTCTGATTGCTCTTCCTTTTGGCATAATTACTCATGGCCACAAGCTGTGAAAGAAGCAGTGGCAAAACAGGGCCCATTGAGAAAACAGAAAAGAGGAGGTAAGTTAAATATACCCCTCTCTCTTTTTCCTTTTTTAACATAAGATTTGCCAGACATAGGTTTTGCTTTGGAAAGAATGTATTGTTTTTGGAGGCAAGACAAGTGAGGCATTGTTGCTCTTTTTCGCGACCACCAGCTGTAGTTTTCCACGCGGAAAATCGATGCCATAATATACAAAAGATGACCGTGAAGGAACATAATTGTTAAACCCGGTAATCTGATTGATTTAGTTTTTACTCCCAGTTGCTTGAATGGCAAGCCCCATTTTAACGCTTCAGTGGTTGTTGAGAATGAAACGATCTCTGACCTTCGTGGTCTAGCTGAAGTTTCATCTAATATTTATAACTTTTTAGAATCAAAATCATTGTGAGAGGTTGATTTTAGAAACGGTCACAGCTGGTTGGAGTTTTGTTGGGAGAGGCCCTGTAAATGTAAGCGCTTGAAGAAGAGAAATAAGGCTTTTCTTGGATCATCCGTGAATCCAGTGAAACTGTATCCTTAAAGAGTTAACTGCAGTCTGGTTTTGTTGAGTACTCTGGTTTAGGAAATGAGGTGAAAGAGCCTTCGATCAAATTTGAAACAGTAGGTCTTGTTCTGAAGCTTGTGCAGTATGAACTTTTTTTACTCTTGTTTTTTCTTTTATTATGCGTCCGTTAAAATATGAGCCAAATTGTATGTGCGCACAGTAAAAAAAAATTTAAAAAAATTGGCCATCTGGTCCATGAAGGAGAAATCACAAATTTCCGGGAAGGTGAGATGTTGAGATGTGTGTGAGAGACATCACTTCATGTGTGTAGGTGACTAAGCGACCAAGGTGCATGTAAAAAGCTGATAATATTGCACATTGAGCTTTAAGCATTAACAGTTGCTTCATTCATAATGCAGCATTAACTTGCTGTGTGTAAGCAGGCACACACACACACATGCATTTAGATAATGGCTGACTAGCAACTTATAAGAACACAAAACTGTTTAACTATAGCAATCAGTAGAATAAATGCCAGCAAGATTATCTACAACATTTTGTGTATGTTTGTCTAAGTGTTGTCTAAATGTTGTGTACGTCTAAGTGTTGTTTAGGGGTATTTTGTGTAAATGTTTAATCTATGTTGTAAAGGTAGTTTACTGACAATTGTCTGACTTTTGCCTGTGCTGTCGCAGTATGTTTTTATAATAATGTTAATAGGCAAGGCAAGGCAAGGCAAATTTATTTATATAGCACAATTCAGTACAAGACAATACAAAGTGCTTTACATGATTAAGATATAGCAAAATAATAAAATGTAGATAGAAAATAGAATAAAAGCAAGTAGGAATAGAATGTAGTAACAAAAAAGAACATTGAAAACAGTAAAACTGTTTAACTAGAACAGTCAAAGGCAATTTTAAACAAATGTGTTTTTAATCTTGATTTAAGGGAACTCAGGCTTTCCGCACTTTTACAGTTTTCTGGAAGGTTGTTCCAGATAAGTGGAGCATAGGAACTTAATAAGCATTAGTAACTTAATAACGTAATGGATCAATGTGAAATTATTATAGTAAACAAGGGTCATAAGTTTTTTAGCTGTCCACATTGCCTGATGTCCCAGTATTCACAAAAGTCCGGACTGAAGTTGATGTTGACGAATTGCCTTTAAGATTTTGCATTGGATTAAGCTAAATATTTAGGAATACTGGGGTGTCTGAGTCGAACTGTGGAATTCAATTGTGAAAATTATGAAAAGGAAACATCATCCATGAGCCTTCGTCATTATCAGGAGTATTTCTGGGAAAAGAAAGAAAAAAAAGGAAAATTTTGAATGATGTTTGTGTATTATCTGATAATGATGTTTTAAAATCTATGATCATCAGATTTATGGTATATATTTAAGGTAACATACTTGAGTTAATGGTGTAGATAATGAAAGTGTGAATATTATTGAACTTAGCGGTTATGCAAAGACTTTGAAAGAAGTCAAGTTTTTGGTATACGATGCTGACTGTGCCTCTCCGCCCCTAAATCCCATGACTGACACAAGGCCAGGAGCTGCAGAGCTCTGGGAGCGACAGCAGAGAGGAGAGGAAAAGCCACAGGAATTGGGGGGCTGAGACTCTCCAGCACGGCATTACCAAAAGGTAATTGATTAAGCAGATGGGAAAATGTATTAGTTCTCTTTTGGTTGTTCATCATTGGGACTGGTTATTAAAATACAAAGTTAATTAATAGCAGCATCAACAGGGTTAGTAAGGTCTAATTTAAACAGAATTAGAGATGTCAAAGAACAGATTGTGATAATTGTCATCCTTATTAAAAATAATAAAATAAATTAACTTACTGAGAAGTAAGATGGTGAATTAATTATTTTGCTGTTGGGAAACCTCTGTGAATTTATGTGATAACACCCAAAATTACAAAATAACTTCATAAAATTGGTTAATTTTGATACAGGGGAAGTAATAAACCCAATATGATTTTTTTTTAAAGATAACATAGGATAACTTACAGAATCTACTCATTAATCTCTAAATGGTAGATCTGCTGAATAGGTTGCACACGCTAAAATGGCACTGAAAGAGGAACGCCCAATGAAGCAGCTGACTGGTGATGGTATAACCTGAGGTTTGTCAACACGGAGAACCAGAACAAAATCTTCCTCGGCGGGAATCCTGCATGGATTCCAGAGCACTGGCTCAGCGCCTGCTCAGACATGGAGCAGCGAAGGACGCTCAGGCCGTCAGGAAACACGGCTGAGCAAAGGAAGCGGTCTCCACACCCGTTGACAATGGCCATGGGAGAGAGCTGCAGCACACGGATATTTGTGAAACCCAGGCAACTGAAGGTCCACCAGAAGGATTAGTAAAATCCAATCAATTCAATTAATTCTAAAAGTAAAGTAAAACAAATATTGAAAACGGCAGCGAGTTACTATAATGTAATAAAATTACATAAGTGGCTAAAATCAAAATTTCCAGCCAAATTATTAACAGAAATTCCCGTTCATCAGTTAAGTTAATTACATTTTATTTTATTCTTTTGAAGTTAAACCAGTAGAGTGTTGAATAATAACTTTCTCCCATGACAAAGTAATTCATTACCTCATGCACTGTTAATTAGGAAATAGGCATTTTTAAAAAGAGGATAGCAGGTTTTGAGGATTTAAGGATTGAGGATGACAGAAGTTTGGAAATTTGACCTCAACATGGTGTAAAACTATAGTCATAGTGAGTCACCATTTTTCCCCTGGTTCTAGAGCGGACATCTGGTGGTGGTGTGGAGATGACAGGTTGTTTGATAAATTACCTAGAAATGTATCAGGAACATGTGGTTTAGTCTCTCTCCTGTTACCTGTTAAAGTATACCCCATGACTGTCACGGAACTAATGATGCAAGTAGCAACCGCTTTACCACAAAAGTGGAGTTTTAGAGCAAAGAGAGACATCTCGTGGCAAGCAGCTGGCAACCCCACATATATAGATGCCATAGGGGTCCCACGAGGGGTACCAGATGAATACAAATTTGGCTGGCGGTGTACTATTTACAAGAACGTGGACAGAATAAATTACATTCATTACAATGTGCAACGACTAGGAAATTGGACACAGAGTGGTTTTGAAGCAGTACATGGACAACTGGCTGCGACTTCACTCATGGCTTTTCTGAATAGAATTGCTCTAGATATGTTACTGGCAGAAAAAGGAGGAGTCTGTGCAATTTTTGGTAAGCAATGTTATACTTTTGTTCCAAACAACACAGCCTCAGACGGCAGTCTCACTGTCGCCCTCGAAGGCCCATGGTCACTGAATGGTAAAATGAAGGAGCTTTCTGGCATGGACACGTCCATGTCGGACTCATGGTTGGATGTTTTTGGAAAATACTGCACCCTTATTTCATCAGTGCTTGTGTCCACAGCTGTGTTTGCCGCCATCTTGAACCTTTGTGGGTGCTGCTGCATTCCATGTCCTCAAAGTTTAACGCAGCAGTTAATAATTCAATTCAATTCAATTCAATTTTATTTATATAGCGCCAAATCATGAAACATGTCATCTCAAGGCACTTTACAAAATCAAGTTCAATCATATTATACAGATTGGGTCAGATTATACAGATTGGTCAAAAATGTCCTATATAAGGAAACCAGTTGATTGCATCAAAGTCCCGACAAGCAGCATTCACTCCTGGGGAACCGTAGAGCCACAGGAAGAGTCGTCTGCATTGTCCATAGCTTTGCTGCAATCCCTCATACTGAGCAAGCATGAAGCGACAGTGGGAAGAAAAACTCCCCATTAACGGGAAGGAAAAACCTCCGGCAGAACCGGGCTCAGTGTGAACGGTCATCTGCCTCGACCGACTGGGGTTACAGAAGACAGAGCAGAGACACAACAAGAGAAACAAAAAAGCACAGAAGCTCACATTGATCCAGTAATCTGTTCTACATTAGATGGTAGTAGCGGGTGAGCCGTCTTCTCTGGATGATGTCACAGTTAACAGAACGCCAGACCAGGTGTACCTACTATGAAGAAAAAGAGAGAGAGCAAAAAGTTAAAAATTGAAATGACGACAGTCATTTCAATGTAATGCAATGCAAAACTGGAGAACAGTAGAAATCAGTAGAGTGAGAGAAATAGATCCTGATGTCCTCCAGCAGCCTAGGCCTATCACAGCGCAACTATAGAAATAGCTCAGGGTAACTCTAACTATAAGCTTTGTCAAAAAGGAAAGTTTTAAGATTAGTCTTAAAAGTAGACGGGGTGTCTGCCTCACGGACCAAAACTGGGAGTTGTGTCCACAGGAGAGGAGCCTGATAGCTAAAGGATCTGCCTCCCATTCTACTTTTAGAGACTCTAGGAACCACCACTCTGTTAGGAACATACGGGGTAATCAGAGCACCTAGCAATACAAATCTGAGAGAAACGGCAGACGTTGGCGCCATATTCAAGCACCACAATGCACGTCGAGGAAATGATAGTGGACAGAAAACGGGACAGTTTCAGTGCAAACGGTGCGGCACACAGCATAAGCCCAGAGAATGCCCTGCTTTCGGCAAGCAACGCAGCAACTGCCAGGGCAAGAATCACTTTGCCAAACAGTGTTTTTCAAAACGAAAAGAGAAACAGAGAGGAAAATCGGTGAATGTCGTGGAAAATACGGAATTAGGCGACACATTCTTTATTTCCATGGAGAACTGTGAAGATGAACCAAAAGCACAGATAAACGCTGTTAAATCAGACAAATGGATAGCACCACTGCAAATTAATGTGACTATAATTACACTGAAGCTAGATACAGGTGCAAAAGCAAATTTGGTCAGCAGGTCAGATGTGAAGGCAATGAGAGAAAAACCAAAAATACAGAGGAAAACACTCGCACTGAAAGACTACAATGGACAGAGCATTGAGTGCTTAGGCACATGCAAGCTGAAAGTCACAGTCAAGGATAAAGTGCATCACCTGCTATTCTCAGTTGTTCCTGAAGGATTCCATTCACTGCTAGGAGAAAAAGCTTGTGACAGCCTGGAGCTCGTGAAAAGAGTGTATCGAATCAATACCAGCATGACTGACTCACTCCGACGTCTTCAGAGGTTTTGGTATGCTGCCATTCACATACAAAATTCAGCTGAAAGACAACGCACAGTCAGTTGTTCATGCCGCAAGAAGAGTTCCACTGGTACTAAGAGACAGCTTGAAGAAAGAGCTGGAGCGGATGACGGCCCTTGGTGTGATAAAGAAGATCGAAGAACATACAGAGTGGGTTAATTCCATGGTTTGCGTAAAGAAAAAGAATGGAGAGCTGAGGATATGCATGGATCCAAAAGACCGCAATGAAAACATCAAGTGTGAACACTACCAAATACCCAAGCGAGAGGAGATCACCAGTGAGATGGCAGGCGCCAGATACTTCTCCAAACTTGATGCGTCACAAGGTTTTTGGCAACTGAGACTGGATGAGAGCAGAACCAAGATGTGCACGTTCAATACACCCTTTGGACGATACTGTTTTCAGAGGCTCCCCTTTGGAATAATATCCGCCTCTGAAATCTTTCATAGGGCAATGGAGCACATCATTGAAGGCCTGGATGGAGTAAGAGCCTATGTAGATGTCATCATCATATGGGGATCCACAATCCAGCAGCACAATCAGAGACTGACCAATGTTCTAGAGTGAATACAGAAGAATGGATTAAAGCTGAACAAAAACAAATGCCAGTTTGCTGCTAAAGAGATCGTGTTCCTTGGAGACAAGCTCTCAGCTCAGGGCATACAGCCAGATGAAAAAAAGATCAACGCCATACTGAACATGCCAAAACCCATAGACAAACCAGGTGTCCTACGCATCATCGGAATGGTAAACTTCATCGGGAAATTCATACCCAATCTCTCAGCAAAAACAACTAACGTGCGTGAGCTCCTCCACAAAGAAAACAACTTCGAATGGACAGTCAACCATGAGCGCGAGTGGCAAGAACTCAAAGATGCACTCACTGCCACACCTGTGCTGACATTCTTTGACCCAACCAAAAGAATCAAGGTGTCTACAGATGCTTCGAAAGATGGAATCGGTGCAGTACTACTACAAGCTGAAGGTGAGCACTGGAGACCTGTAGCATATGCATCTAGGTCTATGACAGAGACTGAGTGCAGATATGCACAAATTGAGAAAGAGTGTCTCGGATTAGTGTTTGGCCTTGAAAAGTGTCACAGCTACGTATACGGCCTACCCACCTTCACGGTTGAGACTGACCATCGTCCACTCGTTGCAATAATAAAAAAGAACCTGAATGAAATGTCACCACGGATGCAGCGCATGATGATGAGCATGCAGAGGTATGACTTTGAACTCATCTACACACAAGGCAAACACCTCGTTCTCGCTGATGCACTGTCAAGAGCTCCTGTCAAGGGTTGTGCGAGCACGACTGAAGAAGATGTCCAGGTGCACGTCAACATGGTGTCTGCAACACTTCCTGTGTCTGACGCCAAGACCCGGCAGATCATCGACGAGACGGCGAGAGACCCAGAGCTACAGTGCGTGATGGAGAACATGCGGAAGGGATGGGCTGCAGGATCCTGTCCACAGTTCTACCATGTCAGAGGTGAGCTGAGTGTAGTTAATGGACTGTTGTTAAAACAAAACAGAATAGTCATCCTACGTACACTTAGACAGGAGCTACTGCAGAGAATACATGAAGGACACTTAGGCATTGAAAAATGTAAAAGAAGGGCAAGAGACACAGTATTCTGGCCTGGACATAACAAAGACATTCACAACATGATAAGCAGATGCGAGACATGCCAGAAATACAGAAACAAACAAACAAAAGAGCCAATGACTGTAGCTGATGTGACAACAACACCATGGCACAAAGTAGGAATGGACTTGTTCCACCTGAAAGGAAAAGACTATTTAGTAGTAATTGACTATTTCTCAAATTACCCTGAGATGGCATTACTCTCAAGTACATCGTCCAACTGTGTCATTACACATGCCAACTCCATCTTCGCCAGACATGGCATTCCGCATTCAGTAATGAGTGACAATGGACCATGCTTTAGTAGCAAAGAGTGGCAAGACTTCGCAAAGTCACATCTAGCCCACTGTATGCACAGTCTATTGGCAAAGCAGAGAAAGGCATTCACATCCTGAAGCAGCTGTTGAAAAAGGCTGCACACAGTGACTCCGATCCTTACCTGGCTCTACAGAGCTACAGAGCATCACCTCTGGAATGCGGACTGTCACCTGCTGAGCTGCTGATGAAGAGAATGCTCCGAACAACACTTCCAACCTGTGCAAAGCTAAAGAAATACCCAAGGCTGGAACAAAAGCTGAAACATCAGAAAATGAAACAAAAGGCTTTCTATGACAGAACAGCAAAGCAGTAAGATACTAAGAAGTTATGATGTCTGTTGCTACTACAAATGATAACATAAGTAGTCCATGTAGTTTAATGAAAAGTTGCCTAAGGTAAATACTGACACTTGTGATGAGTTTAGTTTTTACGCTTCAGAGAAAATGGGATGTGGTGATATCTGTGTTCCACGTCTTACCACAAGGGGTCAGTACCGGTTCTATCAATAAGTGATTACTGTTATTACAGATCAGAGATTTAGCATGGGGATCAACCACTGAGCTATATTATACACTGGAGTTCTGATTTTGCCGAAAAACTGAAGTCACTGGCCGCCATCTTGCTCCTCCCTACTCTCACAGAATCCCATAGGATTTGGTTGCAACAACAAGCAGTTTTCTGGCTGTGTGAAAACGTTTCACAGGTAATACTACAGTCAATGGATGTACTAACACTATCAGCTACTAGGAAATTAGGTGCTGAAATATTTTACATGTTAGTCATATTAAATATATATATATGTATATATAAGTATGTGTATATGTATATATGTATATATATGTATACACATATGTAAATATATGTTTTTGTATAGTTTATTTATATATTTATAAATGTTAAATATATATATTTAAATGAATAAAATTCAAAATATTTCAGCACATTACTTTCTCAGTACTTGATAGTTTTAGAACATAACATAAAAGTATATGACATTTGACATTTTAAAATTCTTAAGTCCCCCCTGAACATGAGAAAATCCTCGTTATTCGATGCTGTAGCGCACATATTCCCTAGTTACTGGGGGGAAATAGGGAGTACCAATATGGCGGCTGGTGGCTTCAAAGCGACTCGTTCTAACAGCGGCTATTAGCACTCCAGTGTATAATATAGCTCAGTGGGATCAACCAGTGGAGTCACATGGAAGATGCTCCATCTTTAATAATAAATGGCAAACTGCTGAATACAGTTTCTTTATTGAAATGAAGAACAAAACACCTGTACGTATGTTATTATAGCAACATAAAGTTAAAACTTGATAAAAGTTTATATTAAAAAATGACAGGTTTAAAAAAATAAACATTATATAGTTTTTGAAAGTTGATCTAAAATGACAAGCTTCCAGAAAAAAATAACAGAAATAATAATGTTTAATAATATGCAATAATATGCAATGTATTGCATAATTAGGCAGAAAACATCTCCAGGTTTTGTCATGATCTCGGCACTGATGCCTGGTCTGATTACTCATGTCACACACCTGCTTAGCTCCCCCCATTCCTCATCACCTCAGATCTGTTCCACCTGCTCCCACTAGTATATAACCAGCTTTCAGACCAGACATCAGTGCCAGATTATTACGAGCCAGTTGGTGAGTTTTGTCCAGCGTTCTCTTTCTGACAGACCTGTTGATGTTACCCGATTTCTCCTAAATAATGAATCCACCTGTTCAGTTCATTACAGGTTTTGCATAAAGACTCATTAAAACATGAAAACAAGAAGAAAGAAGATGTTTAAAAAACTTTCACTTCTGTCATTTCATTTTCAATAAATTGATTAATAATTAAAAGTGATAAAATGCATTTCTTAAAAGGATTCTAAACAATATCATCTTACACCTGGTAATGTGTGGCTTATGGTTATAAATATTAATTTTAATTTGTAATATATTCTCTGAGTGCTAATTGTGTATGAAAGGATTTAAACACAGATGAAGAGGTCTAAATAAAAGGCCTTTTTCCTTTTTTGTCAGAACTTAAACCATCTTCCCAGATTTCTGCCCTTGGGCTCGGCTCTCATTAACCTCCTCCATCCTGACCTTCAGCTCCTCCAGGACTTGGACCTTTCTTTGGTCGCTTCTTTCCTTCATCTTCTCAATCAGGAAGCCCAGGTGGTCAAAGGTGGACCCTGAGTCAACATTCAGGGCGATCTGCTCCAGTCTGAGAACATGATTGTAGGCCTCATCCAGCAGCAACGAGCGCTCCATTATCAGTTTGATGGTTTCCTTTTCCAGATTTTCCAGAAGGCCTGACTTGGTCTCACATTCAGCTTTGCTGTCATCATATTTCGCCTTCACATCCTCCAGGGTCTTCTTAACCTTTCTGATCTTTATCACATATCTCCACTTTTCTTTGACGTGATCTGATGCGAGGCACTTGTTGGTGCAGACGGTGCAGCGGCCCTGCTTGATGACCTTGCAGTGTCTGGGTTTCCTGGCCATCGTGCATCCAGGATGGTGGCAGTTCTCCTGGCAGACAGAACAGGTGACGGCGCCGTTATAAAGCATCAGACCCCACTTTCCACACCTGATTGGTTCTTTGTCTTTGTAGACCTCGTCAACCTCTATTGTGAAGTTCTCGTTCTTCTTCATCTCTTCTTCGTGTTTCTTATAAACCTCTTCGGTCTGTCTGAGTTCGTTCTGTTTCAGCTCAGTCAGCTCAATTCTCTGCTGCAGGTTCTGGATGCAGGTGGTTAGTCGGATCCGTTCATTCAGAACCTCCACGGTGGTTTTCAGTGACTGCGTCTCGGTCCTTTCCAGGAAGTCTCTCAAACGACCCATGTTTTTATTTGTAAAGTCCCAGAAGTGCTTCAAACTGAGCTGATCTTTCTCTGACATGTTTCTCTGCTGGTTCTGTTGGTTATTAAACACAAAGTGAACTGGCTGATTATTCTCATCTTTGGAACATTTAATTTCTGCTGCTTTCAGAGCCTGAAGAACGTTTTCAGGTGTTCCTCCATCAGAGTGTGTGACCAGAGCGACGATGTTTCTCTCCAGGTCTTTTGCAAACAGAGACATCACTGAATCGTAGATGTACATCAAATGGTCACTCAGTCGGTTCTCACTCGCCTTCATCACCAGACCTACGGCGTGGATCTCATGAACTCCGTCCTCCGATCGGAACAAGTCAAACAATCTCCTGCTGACGGAGTCATCTTCTTCTTTGCCTCTGGTGCTTCCAAATCCAGGAGTGTCGATGATGGTCAGAGAGAACGGCAGAGTTTGACCTTCAAAACCAAAGATCTCATACACGATCACATCTGATGTCTGACTTTGTGTCTGACAACATCCCTCCTCCTTTTCTATGATCTGAAACCAGACTTCATCCTCAAACTTTACTCCCAGAGCGTAGCTGAACAGAGCGTTGATCAGAGTGGACTTTCCTGCCCCTGTTTCACCAACCAGTAAGATGGTTTTATTTAGCTTCGTTTCATCTTTTTCACCAACCGTCACTCTGGTCAGAGTTCCTATCATCTCTTTCTTTGGCATCAGCTGGTAGACAGCAGGAGGTCCTCCACGGATCTGAACACTCTCTGAGATCAAGGTCTCCAAATGAGAGGAGTTAATTCCCATCCTGTGGAAAAAAGGAAAAACCTTTATGTATATAAAAGTCAAACAATATCCATTTGATCTAATGATAATGGAATAAATAATGATCCCTCCAAGTCAAAGTTTGCAAAAAAGAAACTTTATTCAGTACATGTGTTTGACTTAAGAATGACGGTATTATGTTGCGCTCTATGAATAAAATTTGGACGAGATTAAAGGAGATGTACACAGAGTTTGCCTCTGCTGGAGAAATACCCTAAAATAAATGTGGTTCTCCAAAGTGCCAGCAGTTTGTGATCTGGGTGATAAGAGCTGTTGTCCAGAGCAGCAAACACAGAAGACATGCACAAGATAAAACAAAAGTTTATTAAATATATTTATCTTTCAGTTGTCCCTGAAGTCGTAGTTTTGATTGTTTGGTTCTCTATGAAACTCAAAAAAAGGTTAAAAAATAAAACAACTGGGCTTCTATTCTGAAGCCGAAAACTTTATTTTATAACCTTTTTTGGGATTGATCATTTCTTTCATATGTGTTCAATGGGAAGTGTGCACCTTCTATGTTAACAGGGGGGCTACAGGCAAACTTAAAAAAGGCATTCAGAAGGCCAAGCAAAGGTACAGTGTATATCTGAAATAAACTACTCTATACAACTCCCATATAAAATGATCATAAACCTGTACTGTAATTTTTTTTATCTACTAGTATATTTTGTAGATGATGAAATCTAGACACCTGCACACATGGTGCTGGTTATAGATGCATGTGGTTGTTTAGTCAGCAGTACACGGCATACCCAAACCACTTTCCTCCAAGTAGTTTTTCTTTGCATATATTTTAAACCTTATTTTATCTGCAAGGCTTTTCCGTAGCAGAACACCTTTAACCACCAGGCATTGATTTTAATGTTGTCCTTACTTTTGGCTGAAATACTTCATAAGTTCCTCTCAGATTGTAAGGATCTCTGACTTTAAATAAATTCTAGATATTATCTGACAGGGACTTTTTGATGCCATATACATTATTTGGGTCAGCTCAGAATTTACCAATTCTTGCAATTTTAAATTGAATGAGTTGAGAAAAAGTGAACAGAAAGTTTCTGATGGATCATTTTTGCTGAGTGATTAAACGTAACAAGTAACAACACGTAACATCTTGTAACAAGTTCCCCAAACTTCTAAACAATAATTTAAACAGCTGTTAGAGAGTATGACATTACAGAGACTGGACTGCAATATCGGTTACCATGGGGATTACAGATAAACGGACTCTGGAGGCCAGATTTGGCGTTAAACACTGACAAGGTTATTATAGTGGGTGATTTTAACATTCATGTTGACACTGAATGTGATAACCTTAGTGTAGCCTTTAAAACTATCCTAGATTCTATTGGTTTTGCTCAAAATGTGCATAAACCGACACACTCTTGGCTTCATACTTTAGACCTTGTGTTGACACATGGCATTGATTGTGAAGAATTAACAATATTTCCTCACAACCCTGTCCTATCTGATCATTTTTAATAACATTTGAGTTTAATTTAACTGAGTTCTCCACCCCCAAAAGAGTGTTCCATTATAGTAGATCTTTATCGGACAATGCTGCATCAAACTTTAAAGAGTCTGTCCCCCTCTTAATATCGTCAGTATCACAGAAATACCCTGCAGATAGCAGCAATGTTGTTTCTTCCCATTCACAAATAGATGTCTTTGCTAACAGTGTGACTTCCTCATTGTGTTCTGCATTAGACAATGTAGCTCCCTTGAAAAAGAAGGTGATTATTCACAGGAAGCTGGCTCCCTGGTTTAATTCAGAGCTGCGTTCCTTGAAGCACAATGTTAGGAAATTGGAGAGAAAATGGCGCTCTACACACCAAGAGGAATCCTACCTAATCTGGAGGGACAGTCTATTGTTGTATAACAAGACCCTTCGCAGAGTTAGAGAAGCATATTTTTCATCATTAATTGAGGAGAATATATTTATCCTAGATTTCTATTCAAAAATTAAACCCTGAAGCCAGAGAACACATCGGATGCAATGAGAAATCCCTACAAGGAGAGGAGGAAAAACAGGTGAACCTGTATTAGTGTTGCTATGGCAACACGTCTTTAATCCAGAAACTTTCTGTTTTTATCTTGCTGCCATTTTGGTTCAGACTGAAGGGTGAGGTGTTAAGATCTAAAATCCACATTTCCATTCAAATGCAGTGACCAAAGAGTGAAACAGAAACAATTCAGAACATGAAACTAAATGACAGAAACACTGTTCTGTAAACTATTATGTTGTCCAGTTTGACATGAATGACTGATTTTAGAGTCCAAAGACACGTTTTGAGAGTAACTGTACCTGAACTGTTGTGCTGTTCTGGTTCTCTCATCCATTCGGCCGTAGATTTCCTCAAGTTTCTGCAGCCGTTCTTCATCCTCCTGTCCCTTCATCTTCTTGATGAGGAGGTCCAACATGACATAAGTGGACGCCGAGGCATCACTCGATTCCTCATTCTTAACATACTTATACAGTTTCATAAAAAACATACATGCTTCATTTATTAAGTGACTCTTCTCTACTTTTAGTTTAATTTTCTCTGTATCAAGGATTTCTGAGAGCTTCAGCTTCTTCTTTCCTCCCTGTTTCTGTCCATATTTCTGTAATAAACCTTCTTTGTTTTTCTCAGCTTTCCTGGTCCTGATCACAAATCTCCAGTTTTGTTTCACATGGTCTGATGCGGGACACTTGTTGGTACATGAAGAGCAGTCCTCCCCCCTCATCACCTCACACTGCTGAGCATCTGAAGCCTCTGTGCATCCAGGGTAGTGGCAGTTCTCCTGACAGACAGAGCAGCAGACGGCCGTCTCAAAACCACACCTTGAATCTGCGAGAGGTTCTGTTCCTTTGTAGGTCTCAGGAATGCTGACAGTAAACTTCTGATCACTTTTCATCTGGTCTCTGTTGTTACAAAGAGCCCATTGAGTTGTTTCTACATCTCTGAGCTTTAACTCAGTGAACCTGATTCTCTCCAGCAGGTTTTGGATGCAGGCCGTCAGTCTGAGCCGTTCTTTCTCCTCTGCTGTCAGGACCTTCAGCTGCTGAGGGGAAGATCTACCCAGAAAGGCTGTGAACTGTCTCATTCCTCTCTCTGTTATTCTCCAAGCATTCTCTATAGATAATTCTGAATCTTCAGTTCGCTCCTCATCCTGGCAGTTATCAAACTGGAAGCAGGTAACTTGATTCTTCTCATTTTTGGCACATTTAATGTTTGAAGCTTCTACAGCTTCAAGAACTTTTTTAGGTGGTTTTCCAGTTGATTTTGTGATGAGAGCTACGATGTTGTTCTCCACATCTTTTCCAAACTGAGACAAAATAACATCATAGATGTACTTCAGCCGGTCATTAACTGAACTCTCCTCCTCCTTCATGACCAGACCTACTGCATGAACTTCCTGAATGCCACCATCTGACTGGAATAACTCCACTAATTGTTGGTTGATCCTGATATTATGACCGGGCGATTGTGGGTCTCCATATCCAGGAGTATCGATGACGGTCAGAGAGAACGGCAGAGTCTGGTCCTGAAAACCAAAGATCTGATAAACGATCACCTCTGACGTCTGACTTTTGTCCTCCTCCACGACCTGAAACCAGATTTTATCTTCAAACTTTACTCCCACGGCGTAGTTGAACAGAGCGTTGACTAGAGTGGATTTTCCGGCTCCTGTTTCTCCAACAAGCAGGATGGTTTTATGTGCTTTGCTTTTGTTTCTTTCACCAACAGCTACTGTGGTCAGATGACCAATCTTCTCTTTCTTTGTTCTCAGCTGGAAGACCTCAGGAGGTCCTGAATGAACCAGATCACTTTTGGAGATGATGTTTCCAAACCCTGATGAATCGGTTCTGTTCCTGTGAAAGCAGAGAAGATGTTTAGAGCAGTTCTTATATCCTGGAAATGTTTTAGTTCTTAAATATGTGGCGTATTTAATTTGCCTAGCCAATTTAACCATTTAAAACGACTTTTTGTTCAGGCAAATAAGTTTTGAAACTTCAGGGTGACACGTTAAATCTTCTGTAGAACGTAGGAAGGAGATGGATATGAAAGGGAAGGAAGGTTTTGTAGAATCAGCAGACAGTCAGAGAGGAAGGAGTAGGACGGAGCAAATCTTTAGCCAAAAAGAATTTGTCTCAGAAAAGTGAGACTCTGTGAGAGAGAGAGAGAGAGAGAGAGAGACCCTGTTTGACACAGCGGTGCAGGAGTAAATTTGTGATGGAGGGAACGGGGGACTTAACTCAGGATTAGCATCTTTTTCATTACTGGTTTAGTGTGTAACTCTCTGTCATGCCAGAATTTCCCCATTGTGGGACAATAAAGGGATTTCTTATCTCTAAGCAGGTGGGAACATTCTACCATCACCTCTGTCTCCAAGAAACAGACCAACAGAGGTTTAAATGGCCAAACCTTGGAGCAGATCTGCAGTTTATTTGAATACATGTTTTAAACTCTCTCCTACGCATGTTAGAGAAACTTGAGTGATTTGGTCCTCTATCAGGATACAAAGTTAATTACTCTAAGTCAGGACTGATGTTAATTAACATTGATAACTACAGAGTATCTTTACCACCCTGCTAAATAATTATAATGATAGAAGCGACTTACTTGGCCATTAGAATAGGACTTAGAGGAGCAAAGAGTAATAATGACACCTAGTGTTTCAAATTGGCAAACAGCCTGCCAATCTAATATGCAGTTTTTTTTTGTTTTTTGTTTTTTGTTTTTCACATCAGCATCTATACTATGGCAGATTACTAGAATCTTTCTCAAAAGTTTCAGATTACTCTATAAACTGGTCTAAATCTACGGTACTGCCAATTAATTGCTCTTTTCAGAACCCTCTAGATTTACAATTGCAATCAGGAAATATTAAATATTTGGGTATTACTGTGATGTCTAAACTGGCAGATTTACTAAAATTTAACCACACCCCACTTTTAAAAAAGATAGAAGAGGAGCTTGAAAGATGGAAATCGCTTCCAATTTCACTCATGGGTAGGGTAGCTTCAATTAAAATGATGGTCTTACCTAGAATTAATTACTTATTTTTCAATGATCCCCAATAAACCATCATCTAACTAGTTTAAATCTCTAGACTCTTCCATCTCTAAATTTCTTTGGAAAGATAAACCACCCCGTATCAGCTTAAAAATGCGACAGAAAACTAAAGATAGAGGGGGACTAGATCTGCCTAACTTCCATAATTACTACTTAGCAAATAGACTACAATATATCACTAAATGGATAAAAAATAGTCTTTTAGATGAGCCTTGGTTAGATATAGAACAGGGAATGTGCAATAATATCACAATTTCAGATTTGCCGTTTATTAGCTCAAATATAAAACGGCATACATGCTTTAAAAATATTAACATTAGTTCTACTCTGACAGCATGGTGGGAGGAACTATCAGTTAGCTTTGAACAAGACTTCTGGGCTCAGACATGTCTAAGAACTTTCAAATTGACTAGAAACACCAATTTACAACTAATACAATACAAAATCCTTCACAGAGTACACTACACAGGACAAAGATTATTCAAGATGGGTTTGGCACAATCTAATATCTGCCCACACTGCATAGGCAATCATCCTGATAATTATATTCATGCGTTATGGTTATGCACACCAGTCCAGAGGTTCTGGACACAGATATGTAAGGACTTATCAAAGTGCTTGAGCTGTAAAAATGAAGCTGAGGCGCAAGTTCAATTGAAGAAACTCATCGCCTGCCTCCATTCAATCAGAGTCCGATCCGCCTCTGATGTGAGCCAATCAGCTACGAACCGCACCTCCATGAAGCCAATCAGCATCCCGCGCTCATCTTAAAAGCAACTTCAAATCCACGTCTCAGCCTGCTAACCAGCAAGCGCAAACGGATTGCATGTTGGATTTCGAATCAGATGTCCGATTCAACCCACCCCCAACCCCTTCTCCACCATCGTAGCTGAGTTCATCTAGCTTCCATGACGTTCCTCCATCCTCAACCCATCAGAGTGTTTTCTCCCTTCAGTCTTCATCACTCCCTATCGCCTGTTATCGGTCCGGCAGAAGACCACCATGTTGGGCCCGGTTCTGCCAGAGGTTTCTTCCCAAAGGGGAGTTTTTCCTCTCCACAGTCGCTTCAAGCTTGCTCATCATGGACAGTTCATGCAAACCTGTGTTTATCAAGTTGGACATCTATCTTAAACAGATCATCATATGGACTGAACAAACTTATTCTATCTCCACTCCACCACCAGTTTCAGACCTGGGGGGGAACATCCCTGTTCTCATACATCTACTTATGCATATTGAAGTATAATTCAGCATTAATGTTCCTGCCGAGGTCTGAGCGCCAAAGACTTAAAATATTGTATCAATAAAATCCTTCTAATTGCCATTTCTTTCTCTGTGAGTTTTTCAGATTTAATTACACCTTCCCCATCAGTTTGCTTGCTCGGTAATTTTGAGGAAAGCCCTCTGGGGAATAAAATAGTTTACATGGTTTTCACTGCATTATGTATCGCAAAGAAAACTATCCTCATGAATTGGAAAAGTAAGGAGAATCTCAGTATCAATCAGTATAGAGATCTTTTGCATCTGCATCAGCATCAGATCGATCTCTTTGGGCTCCTTTGATTAGCACCTTCACTTAGTGGAATGGAGGGCTGTGGGATGCGTCCTGTGGGGCGCGGGGGCTGGCTAGGGGGGTCCCTGGGTCTTCGGGTTTTGGGGGGCGCTCGGAGTGGGGCGCCTGGTGGGTCTGACCCCGGGGTCTGTTGTCCCCATCTGGGAGGGGCTTGGGAGGCTTTGGGGAGGCCTACAGTGGCCACTTGCTGCGCTCTTGGGGAGTTCCGCGGTGACAGATGTGGGTTACTGACCTGGTAGCTGTGCTGCTGCTGGGTGGGTCCGGGGTGGATCCGGTAGTCGAGGGTCCCTGGGTTGTGCCACTCTCGGGCGGGTTCTGTGGGGTATGCCACTTGGGATCTGGGCCGGTGCATGCCCAGGTGTCTGCCCCTGCATGGGGTCTGTGGTGTGCTGGGGGTCCTCGGGGCCTGTTGAGCTGGTAAGGGGGCATGGACATTAACATTTCAGGGCAGATGCTCTCCCCCCTTTTTGTGTTGGCACTCTGCTAGTGGGGGGAGGGAGGGGAGGGAGGGGAGTGGGGACTAACCCAGCCTGGATGTCTATTGTTGTATGTATGGTGAGTTGTTTAAATGTTAATGTTGGGGAGGGATTACATCTAGGGGTGGGGGGGTGGGGTGGGGGGGTGGATGTGGATGTTTGAAGGGCTCCGTGTCCGGCCCCCTATATCTTGGTCCTGGTCCATGCCATCTCCCAGTGCAGGTTTCTTCGGGGGGGTTCTGGATGGTTCATGCGGGCTGGCTAGCCAGGGTCCCCCCATTTTTTAACCTCTGGGGAAGCCAGGAGGTTTGGTGGGTGGGTTGGGGGGGGGGCTCACGGGCCCTACCACCTATCCCTGGCCCCCGGACTATGGTGGTGCGGCTGGCGGGCCCCCCTCTCCGAGTGGGCTTTCGGGGAGCGGGGGTGCCTATTAGAGTCAGCAGGGGAGCTGGCTCCCTGGGACTGCAGTAGGCTCCCCAGTCCTTTTCTCCTCATCCCCGGACTCCTCCCTCTGCCTGCTCCATCACACCGCCACACATGTAGGACCTTGGGGATGGGGGCGTCACTGGAGGTTGCCACTTTCTGATGATGTCCCTCACCCCAATTTTATCATGAATCTTAGACACTTTTACTCAAAACATTTTCACAACGCACATACATGTAGGCCATGGTGTGGAGGGGGGGTTAAGACATCGGGGGGGGGGGGGGGCTTATTGTGTGAGCCTCACCTCGGATGGCTCCCTTCACCCCCTCTCACATTTACACATTAAGGGTTCTGGGCAATTGCTTGGAGGGGGTGCGCTGGCACCAGCTACCTTCCGGAGGGGGGGTGGACTGTGCCAGACACCCTCTTTGGTGCTCCCAGTTTTAAACACACCCGAGCACAACATGCAACAACAGAACATCTGAGCGGGCGTAGGGAGGATCTGGGTCTTTCTCTCACACCCCCGGTATCCGATTGCGGCACGGAGTCTGGGGCCTGGAGGAGGAGCGGGCCACCGGGTCCGGGGTCTTGGCGAAGGGTTGCTGTGGGGCCCAGGTGGCTTGCCGGGACTGGGGCTGACGCCTCTGCTCTCCGTAAAAGGGGTGGGGGGAGGGGTGGCTAGGGTATGGAGGGGGAGGGAGTGGGTCTGTTAGGCATTTAGGGGCGGAGGGGGGTTCTGGTTGGGTGGCCCGTGCGGGTCATGTTGGTACCCTCCCTGGGGGGCGTGGGCCGTGGGGCACTAGGGTGGGAAGGTGTGAATGAGATTGTGGTTTTTTTTTTATTATTTGTCAGGTTCAGGTCCGAACTGCTCCCTCTCCCAAGAACATCTCAAGTCTCTGCTAGGTGCATCATCTGCATCTCTCTGCAGATCTTGTTGTTCTTCCTTTACTCTCCTACTTTCCCATTGTAGTGTCCACATAATTTGAAATACTCCCCGCATGAATCACAATAAAACTATTTACATTGTTAGGATATCAACAAGGTCAAGTGGAATGAGCTGTTTATCCCAGAACTGCATGGCACTGACCCAAAAGATTGGCACATGTCTATCAGATACCACCCCGGAAGTGACACAGTTTCTCTGCTGATGTCACAGTTTGGATGTGTACCACCCCTGTATGGGTGTGTCCCGAGATCCCTTTATAATGTTTGAGTGATGAGCACTCGAAGGCCTTCCTGCCGATCAGGGGCCCATCAGCGCTGGTGTGACTGTAACTATTTCTCTGTCTTTACCTAGATAAAATATAACTAAAAGCATACTTGTCTGTTTTATGCGTCCTACATTCAAGGTAGTAAAGTAAGTGGGGGTCGCCTGACTGGGTAAAACGAACTGGGTCCACCGAGGGTGCTTCACCGTAGACACTGCACGGTGAAACAGTAATAACACGCATAAATCAAGCGGAGCACTATGGCAAAAGCCGTACTGCTCCACTTGTGAAAGTAAAATCTGTCGAGCTCTATTTTGCATTAAGACATAAATTCTTATTGCCACATTGCCAGACAGGACACTGGAAAAAATAAATAAAAAATAAATAAATAAAATAATAATATGCCGTTTCTAAATGGTCCGTTGCTGCTGTGAAACTCCACGGAGTTTCTACCTCCACAGGACGGGTCTATGATGATGTTCTGTTCTGGTTCTGGTCCACTTCTCTCTTTGGCTTCTATGTCTGCAGGCTGCTGCTCTTTAGCCAACATAAAATACCAAATGCTGCTCTGTGCTGGGAACCCTGGGAACTCTCATGTGATTGGCTCAGGAACCAGGAAGTAAACACGGGCTACACTCTAGTAACATCTAGTAGTAACATCCTAACCTCTTTTTTACTATGTAGCACTTTGGGATTTGTATAAATATAAAGTGCACTACAAATCTAATGTATTACATCCTGGTGGAGAAATGAGAACGATTTAGGTTGATTCTGCAGTATTTTTTTTTTACTTATTACTCTTTTACTGTAACAGTGGTTGCAATACATGATTATATGCCAATAGTGGAATTGACTGAAGAGGACATTAATAAATGGAAACACCAGATTCTGTCCCAGACAGAATTTCAGTTATTAAAATGAATGTATTACCCGGAATACATTTTGAATATATTTTAGGTTCAATAATCCTGCTTCCTTCCCAAGTAGGCTACTAATTAAGCCGCTTTTCCACTGGCTCAGTTTGGCCAGGCACTACTCAGATCCACCCACTTGCGAGCATTTCAGCAACGGTTCTTTTCAGGACCGAGTGGATTTAAGTGGAGTTCTGACCTTGTTGTTCACTGATTGGACATGGGGTGAGGAGAAACAGGAAGGTCGGACCACTATGAACGGAGTGGGTCAAACTGAAATACCATTTTGCTATTTAGAAACGAAAGAAAAGAAAAAGGACACTTTAGCTTTCTAGACACAGATGAGCGTGTTGTGTTTAATAACTTAAATCTGCTCTGTTTGTCATTGATGCGTTTTCTCATTTTCCACAGAAAACTGTTAGGTTTTGTCACTAAAGAGTGTTTGGTTCAACAATTTGTTCACGACTGCTGATAAATCTACCGTTTACCGAGAGACCGAGAGATCTCTGTCTTAATGCTCTCCACCTTTTCCAGAGGAAAGCAGTCCAAGGTGAACCCCGCCTCTCACCCATTGATAGAAGGA
Organism: Fundulus heteroclitus; assembly: GCF_011125445.2. NCBI lineage: Eukaryota > Metazoa > Chordata > Actinopteri > Cyprinodontiformes > Fundulidae > Fundulus > Fundulus heteroclitus. Next base: position 25,394 of record NW_023396678.1, on the reverse strand, counting down.
GATATGCACCAGCACCCCTCACCACCCCAGGAGGGATAAACATGCATAGATAATGGATGGACGGATGGACGGACGGTTAGATGGATGGATGGATGGATGGATGGATGGATGGAGTATTTATCCTCTCTACTGTCCAATAATAGCCACCTTATTAGTAGAAGGGAACCCATTTTATAACAGGGACCGGTATGAAAATGTTACGTGACCTATTAGAGTTGACTGATCACCCAGTTAATATCTGGTCCCACGATGTATCCAATAAGACTAAAATATCAGGACCTCCTCAGAAATGAAAGCTTGGGATGAAGATCTGGCTGCAGAACGCTGCTAACTGGACTGGCATTGTGTCAGTTAGGCCTCTGAGAACCTTAACCGTAGTTATTTACATATGAAGTTTTGTCACAGAGCATATTTGACAGACGCTGTTCAGCACAATATCGGCACAACACCAGAACCAAAGTTATCCGCTGTCTTCCTGATGTAACTGGGCCATCTCTTATGGATAAAACTCGTAAAATCTGGCTCTGATTTTATATGGACATTGCATTGCTGGAACTGTCATCAGAAAGGGTTAATAATTCCCTTTACACTTGGACAAAATTAACATCTACATTTTCTAATTAAGACCTGAAACTTTGGACACTGGTGGAAGGGGAAGAGAAGGGATGATACAGGATGAAGGATTACAGGTTTACGTTAAAATGTTAAGCAAGCAGATTGTTTCTATGTATGTAAAAAAAAAAAACTTTTATGAGAAATGAATGTGTTGAAACTAGTTTATTTTTATATAAAGCAGATTCCCTACAGATTATATCACTATGCTCTTTAGAAAAAGGACAACTTAAAAATCCAGTTTATATACAGAAATACAGTCAATTCAAAGTCTAGTTCATACGTTCAAATGTTATCCAAGTTTTTAAACAATGCAGTCAAGATGAGTTTATTATTCAAACTGGTTGAAAAGTTTCTATCTAAGGAAACCCAGGAGATTTCATCTAATCACTTAGACTTAGATTTAGACAACTGATCACTAATCAATGATGTATTTGATAATCCAGGGACCAGGGGTGGGAGAAGTCCTCAAAGTTAGTGCAGTTAACATTAACTTTCTTAATAATTGCCTTTATGACTCACAGAATCACAAAACTACCAGGAGGATCATTTGGTTTATTTATTAGTTTTTTGTCCAGATGTACTCACTGTGCCATCGTGCTCCCCGAATCAGAAACCTGTGAGGGTCAGACAAATATAATTTTTAACAGAAGACATGATTAGTGCTTCCAAAAAATTACATCTGAAATAGAAATTATAGAAATTTCACTAAAGTTTAGGAACATCTCTTCAAAGAAAGTGAAACCATAGTATTATAAACGAGGCACAAAATCGAATTTCGGTTTAGAAAAGGTGGAAAAATGAGGCAGCATCATACGCTCCGCATGATTTTAATCTTCTGTGCTTATTTTCTTAGTATTATGGTCTGGTTCAATTAACAGCTGCCAAAACTGCTCCAAAGGTCCAGTATTTTGTAAAACCCAGAAACTGTAAATATTTACAAACATCTGTCAATTTATTTATTTTCTGTCAATTTATACCAATTAATTCACACATAACTGAAAAAAGTTCACACCTTCAGTTTGGTTTTCATAAGGTTATCATAGCTGATGAGCTGGAGATGTTTTAGAACACATCTTTAATATAGTTTAAAATATTTTTCATCGGTTTCCATGTTATGCAGAAGACAATAAAACCAATTCTACCTTTTCTCCTTGGTTGCTGGATGTTCTGTAGAGCTGAGCAGGAAGGCGGCGGTGCCACCGACCCTCAGTATATCCTGCTGAAGTTCTGAAAAAACACGAAACCTAATAAGATCATTTCAAACTTTCAACATTTCAAGGTTAAATTTTAAACATCATTCTGAACTGAGCAACAGGCAGCAGGAAACGGTGAGCTACAATAGGGGAAAGATCATAATTCTATGGTTTTTAAGCGTACGTGTTTAAATAAACAGGTTTTCTGTCATGGCTGCAAAGCATCTGCGGTGGTGAGAAAGAGTTTTGATTAAGGGTGTGCTGAAAGAGACAGGAAGTGGTTCGCAGCACCAGCTAGAAGGGTAGAGCGCCATGCAGCAAAGCTCTGCATGACATTGATGAGCCACATTCAGAGTTAACTCCAGGAAGAAGAAGGAACATCTGGAGAAGCTCTGAAGTCTGGAGTCCAGACACTGATGGTTGGCATAGGACTGGACCAAAATTAAATAACAACGTATATAGATCGATAGAAAAAAGGTCAATAGAATAACAGTTTCCTTCCTTTTGCATTTTAGCCATGTAGGTAAATATTACATCATTAATCCTCCCAACCAATCACAACGCAGACCCAGGAACCAAGCTCCGCCCCCTTTAAAGAGGTCAGAGAGCACGCATTCTTTTTCATTTTATAAAAACTTGTAGTTTTGGTAAAAAGTAGGTTGAATAAATGGTTGAGTTTGAGTTCAGTGTTTGTATCTTTATTTAAAAATAAGTTGATAAGCAACAGTATAAAATGTCCAGGGCTGCATTTAAATATATGTTTTGAATTTGTTGATAATTAGCAATATTGATCAATATGTTTTCTATTTTATCGATATGTTTTTTTCTGTATGGTCCAGCCTTAGTTTGTCAGCAGTAGAAAGCAGGGATGCCAGGTTGTGTTGGCTGATGAACCCAGAATAACCTCCCTGGTACCCTGATCAGTGAACAAAGACAACAGTACTACTGCTAGCTATAGTTACAGAGACAGAGTCAGGCTCAAATGGTATAATAGAGAAAAAAATGACAATGGGATGAAATAAGTGTATGAATTTTAAACTTTTAAAGGCATCACAACAACGTCCACCTAAGATAAAATAACTGCTGAATATTCTCCAAGTTTATTTGCTGTTTGTAAAAGATTTGAATGTAAGCTAGCCTTGGTGTACGTATTTCCAATTATTATTATGTTTTTATGTTGTTGCGTTAGACTTGTGCTGACCTCATGTTCTTTTGGATCGTTTAGTAAATTTCTGACATATTTGCTTTTTCATGGATTTTAACTCTTAGCTATCTAGGACCAGTTCATAACCGGCACACAGGACAGACAACCATGGTCACATTCACACCTAAAGGCAATTTAGAGTGAACAGATTAAAGATAATTAAAGGAACAATAAGTTATATTTCACCACTAGGTGGAGCCTGAGTTCTGTCTATAGACCAAAACAAGATGTGTCTCAAGCCACGCCCCTTTCTACCTCCACTCCAGCTGCAGCCCCCCCCCCCCTTCCTTCTCACGAGTCTACATAAATGAAGACGGACCCATGAAAAGATAAACGTGTGTAGCTTTTCTCTTTCTCTCAGCTGATGTTAAGGCATCTTCTATTGCTTTACTTTAATGAGCTTCTGTATTTTTACTGTTGTTGTTCAGTATTTTGTGTTTTGTTTTATCATTCACAAGATTTGTTTGTCAGAACCCATGAGGTTAACACATTCGACTAATAAACATTTATCTCAGCGATCCATTATGGCAGGAGTGACCCCGCCTGCAGCCCTCAATAAACCGCTGTCCTGTTATTTTTATAGGGACATATCCTGCTTTTAAATGGTCTACTTCTACATGAATAACATAAGTTATAGCTGATTAATTCGTAGATAATACACAGCAGGAAAAACGACTTTAGGCCTGTTCTCTGTTGCTTGAAGCTGACTGGATGAAGTCTAGAGTCAGATCAAATCGGCCAGATGAGATTAAGACGTTTTATCGGCTGAAATGTTGCTGATTCCAACACTACCTTCCAACCCTGAAGGGTTCTCAGCTGAAATTTTGATTTGTGTAACAATGTTTTAACGACGGGGGTTGGGGGCCATGTTGAAGGATGCAAAGCACTACCACAGATTTGGACCTGCGGTTCCAAACTTCCAGCACCGTTCCTTTGAGGCCGCTTCTAACTTTAACTTCAGGCAGTTTATAGCTTTCATTTCTCTGCACAAATCCATACAGGAACATGCAGTTAGACGCACACATAGACAACACCTGTGCATCTACGTTTCTGTTTATAATGCTTGTGGACTGTCCTCTTTGTCCTCTGAACCAATCCGGTCTGTCGGGGCTTCAATTTAAGAAAGCTCCTGTTTGATACTCTCATGCCTGTCATACAAATATCAAAGCATTGGGAAAATAAATTGTTACAATTTTATAAATGTATATTTTACTTTAATACAGGACAAATTTAAAGGTTTTAGCCATAATGTGTACCAGCTGATGCTCATTATTGTGAGGTACTCTAGTTAATATAGAGCAGGACTTATCTAAAAGGAAGGTGAAAAAGATCCATATATATATATATATATATATATATATATATATATATATATATATATATATATATATATATATATATATATATATATATATATATATATATATTATATTTAAAATGTCCACAAGGGGACTCTTTAAAGAGTTGACGCTCTGGTTTAAGGAGCTGGTTTATCTGGTAAAGTTTTATCAGCTTTAACACAAAACACGCATTTTTCTCCTGAATGTTAAAACATTTACTGATTTTGTCAAATTATGTTTTATCATATTTTTTTTTTTTTTCTAATACGACAGCTTGACTTTTTTTTAAACTGCATTTATTTTCTCAGTTTGCTTCGCTGTCTCGACATGTCCGGTTGGACTTCCGGTCTCATTTTCAGCCAATAGAAACGCGGGGCGGTCAGGAAGGGTCCGCCCCATTTAGTCGCCAGCGAGGGAAGGAGCTGATCAACAGTTTTTCATGGTGAAGATGTTGCATATTCTCTGCTGAGCCGATTCGTTAGTGTTCAGAAATAATCTGCAGCTCATACACAGACAGAGAAGAGGGAGGAAGACGGCAAAGCTTTGCTCTGTGGCTAATTTACAGCTAAGCCCCACCCTGCTGAGCCGGTCCTCTGCTGGTTTTCATGAAAAATGCCTTTAAAACAGTTTTTTTAAATGACTGACAAGTTATTTCAACAACTGTAACTGCCTGTCCGTTTGTCACTGGCACACCCGAATTCCCCACTGCAGGACAATAAAGAAAAACTGATTGTCTTATTTTCATTAACACTTTAATTGACAGATACTTTTCCGTTCAAACTTGACACACCGACTGATGGAATCGAACTCGCGACCCTGCACAGGTTCTCTTGTAGAGCTACGCCCTGATTGGCTGATTTTAACCATGTCGCTGAACGTTAACTCCTCTCTTGCCGCTTGTCTCTGCTCGTCAGATCCAGAACCGGCAGACTGTGATGGAGCGGACCGCTGACAGACCGAGGTAAGCGAACCGGGTCAGGCTGTTCTGAAATATCACCAAACAGGTTCTGGTTCTGAGTTCGTGTCAGATGTGCCAGGAGTCATTTATGGAGCTTAATTAGCAGTACCAATGGGGTTCTGGTTCTGTGTTCTGACCCAGTCTGAACGAACCCAGAGTTCTGCAGGCTCCAGCTGGGCTTCAGAGGAAAAGTCCTTCTGGGTGTTTCTCTGCAGCCAGAAGTTCTGATTAAATCTGTTCAGGAGGGAACAAAGAAAATCCAGCAACAAAGCTTTGAGTTGCTGGTTCTAAACCCATCAGGTCAGTTTGCTTTTAGCAGCTGCAGCAGACGTGTTCAGGGTTCGGGTCCGGACCGGAATGCTGCCACCAGCTGGCAGTGAAAGGTTCGGATCGGCTAGAATCAGACAGATTAGTATGAACATAAACGTGACTCCATAGATTAACAGTTAATAACTGGAGATGTGATTTCTTTAACTCCTCGTTCCAGAAGCGTTCTCCTCCTGGGATCCAGATGATCCAGACTTTAGAACTGAATCTCTGTGACTCATTCAGTTCTCTTCATGTTCTGGTTTCAGTCTGGATCACAGATTTACCAAATAATCTGCAGTTTTACTTCGATCGGCTCTGATCTGCAGGTCAGACGCTGAAAATTCAGATTTTTTTTTCTGTTCATTAAATGCATCAGAATGTTGCAGCAGTTTGATCGTTGCTGCTTTTGTTTTTAATTTTAATAAAAATCTGGTTTCAGTCAGAGAACAATGTCTGGATCCATAGATGTGCACAGATGACCCGGATGTGACCGGTCCGGTCCGGGTCACTGGTTCTGATTCTGGTTCTGGTTCCACTGGTCAGAACCTCCAGGTTAATCATGGAGTTAGATCAGAAAGTTTATTCCTGTCAGGTTCATGTCTGGAACGGGTCAAAGTCCAACTTTTATGGTTCCTCAGGTTCTGCACCGCGTGTCGTTGTGTTTAAGCAGAACAGAACTTTTCAGCTGCAGAACAACAGAATCTGCCTGGAAGCAGGTTCTGTTAGCCCAAAGAAGGAGGTTCTGGTTAAATAAAGCCAGGTAAGTCCTGGGCTGCAGGCAGAACTCTCTCAGATTGTTTAACAGGTTCTGGACCGTTTGGACCTTTTATTCCAGCTCTTTCTGTTGCAGCTCAGAACTTCTGTAGCTTCTATAAATGTTATTTATGTGAAGCAGAAGAAAATCAGGCAGGAAGTTTATTTTAAAAGATTCTTCTTTGATTAACTGTCCCGTCTGGTTCCGTCCAAACGGTTCTGCTGTAACAGAGGAGCAGATGTGCTGTGACCATAATTAGTGTGGAACATGATTTAAATGGATTATTTCTGCTAAATGTGATAAATGAGGAGTCAGACCAGCAGCTGTTGTGTGTAGAGTCCAGTCCTGGTTGCTTTGGCCCGGTTCTGGTAGCAGAACCTTCCTGTGATGCGGTGAAGAAGCTGCAGACGTGTTGATGTCTCCTCTGCCTCCTCCCTCCTGCAGAGGATGCAGTACTGCAGCACCCGCGGTGCCGTCCGTGGTCGGGACTTCAGGGAGGTTCTGTTCTCCGGGTTCGCCCCGGATGGAGGGATGTTCATGCCGGAGACGCTGCCGGTGCTGAGTCCAGAGACGCTGCGGTGCTGGAGGGGGCTGACCTACCCCAGGCTGGTTCTGGAGGTCTCCTCCCTGTTCATCCCTGCTCCGCTGATCCCCAGAGACCACCTGGAGGGTGAGAAGTTCTGCTACCAGAACCCGTCTGGTACCAGAACCCGTCCTGCATGATCGTTACATCCACACCGACTAAAGGAGAGACTCTCAGGAGAGAGAAACTAGAATAAAACTACAGGTTTATTGATCTGAGGCTACATTAATGCACAATTATGTCACAGGTTCTGTGTTTTCTGAACATTTAGAGCAGAAACCTGTAAAATAATACCAGCAAACGTGATTTAATTAAAGCATCGTTAATAAGGCAGCATGGAGGAGACGTTTCATTAACAGGATGATGTTTTTTTTCATATCTGCTGAGTCATAATTAATTAATTAATTAATAATAAATAAATAAAAACAGGATGAAGTTTTTTTCATATCTGCTGAGTCATAATAAATAAATTAATAACTTAATTAATTAATAATAAATAAACAAATAAAAACAAGATGATGCTTTTTTCATATCTGCTGAGTCATAATAAATAAATTAATTAATTAATAATAAACAAATAAAAACAGGATGATGCTTTTTTCATATCTGCTGAGTCATAATAAATAAATTAATTAATAATAAACAAATAAAAACAGGATGAAGCTTTTTTCAAATCTGCTGAGTCATAATAAATAAATTAATAACTTAATTAATTAATAATAAATAAACAAAAAAAACAGGATGATGGTTATAGCGCCTTTCTGGCTCAAAGCGCCCCCTGCTGGACGTCCTGGGTGGTCAGTGGTGAAAAGTGGATGTTTCAGTTTTCACCAATTTATCTGCAACCTGGAAGTTTTTCTGAGTTTCTCTGGATTGTTATGAGTGTTCCTTACAGGAACATGTGATGGAACAGAACCGGGTCGGCTAAAGAACCATGCAGTGAGCTGAGCTGGTCCAACAGAACCACACAGAGGCTCATTCTCTGCTGGTTCTCTGCTGTCTTCCAGTCCTGGTAGGTGAAGCTCTCTCAGGTTTCTCGGTTCCTGACGCCGTCCGGATCACCAGGCTGAAAGACGGGTTGTCGGTTCTGGAGCTCTTCCATGGAGAAACCTTGGCCTTCAAGGACCTGGCCATGAGCTGCACCGTGCACTTCCTCAGCTACTTCCTGCAGAAAGACCGCAGCCGAGCCGTCGTCCTCGTTGGTGAGCTTCCTCCTGGTGGAGCTGCCGGGTTCCTGGTCCTCTCTGAGCTTAAATTCATTGTTTTATAGTTCTGGGTCAGCAGGTGGACCTTCAGGGTTAGAGAAGAAGTCTGATGGAGGTCCTTAACTAAAACTCACCCTGACGTCCTCCTGATCTGCTTCTCCTCTCAGGAACATCAGGAGACACGGGCGGCTCGGCCGTCCACAGCGCCAAAGGTCTTCCTGGTCTGGATGTTCTGGTGGTGTACCCTCAGGGCCGCATCACGGCGGTCCAGGAGAAGCACATGACCACCTGCCTGGAGGACAACGTCCACGTGTTTGCAGGTAGAAGCTGCCCTCAGCTCTGAGGTCAGGCTTTAGAAACCTGAGCTCTGTGTCCTCCTGCAGCCGACGGCAGCTCTGACGACATCGACCGGCCGATCCGGCGCCTCTTTGCCGATCAGGATCTGGTCCGGAGCCACGGCCTCATGAGCCTCAACTCCGTCAACTGGTCCAGAATCATGGTCCAGGTCGCCCACTTCTTCTACGCCTACCTGCAGCTCAGCGGCGTGGAGGAGAGCGGAGAGGAGCTGCCGGAGCTGGAGGTGGTGGTTCCGACCGGAGGAGCCGGGAACATCACAGGTGAGCAGGAAGGTTCTCCCATCAGAACCTGGGAATGTTCTGATGCTGATTTTCATCAGAGTAGTTATGATGTAAATATCCTAAACATCTTCAGCAGCGCTGCTCCTCGGTGTGAAGGCTGGACTCCTCCTGATTATGAGCAGAAATATTAATAATTACAGTAAAAATTAGCTTTAATTAGCAGTGACTTCCGGCGGCGCCCCTGGCGGCAGCAGCCGAACACAGCTCTGTACCAACTCGCAGACTTTTTGCATAAAAATGCATAAAAATGCCGCCAAACTCGCTGGAAACCACTCATCTACCCAGCCGATCAGTACTTGACCGCGAGCGCCTGTTGGAGTTGCGATCAAGTTGTGTTTTTGGACTTTTAAATACCACGCTCGACTGCTTACGTGACTGTGGCGTACTACGGGTACCAGCCCCGGAGGCCTGTGAAGCGGCGGCCTCGACGAGCAGCTCACGCCGGAGGAGAGCGACGCGGAAGCGGTGTAGCCGGCTGAAGAAGCGCGGGTGCCGAGGAGGTTTAGCAGCGAGGCTAAAGGCTAACCCATTCAGACCGCCGCTACCATCCATCTGGCTTTCCAACGTTCGCTCACTGGACAACAAAATGGACCATTTACAACTCGAGCTCTCTACAAAGAGAGAGTTCAGGGACTGCTGCGCTCTCATTCTGACCGAGACATGGCTTTCATCATCAATCCCAGACAACGCCGTTAGCCTGGAGGGGCTAGCTACTTTCCGCGCCGACAGACAGACAGAACTCTGCGGTAAGTCCCGAGGAGGCGGACTCTGCGTTTACATCAATAACACCTGGTGTAAAAATGCTAGATTAGTCACAAGTCTCTGCTCTCCGGACATTGAGCTTATGATTATTAGCTGCAGACCTTTTTATCTGCCTAGAGAGTTCACTGTTGTTATCATAACAGCGGTTTACGTCCCTCCCAGCGCTGATACTAAAGATGCTATGGGTGTTCTCTATCGGACTATCTCTGAGCTGCAATCTGCACACACAGAGGGTGTTTTCATCATTGCTGGGGATTTTAACCAGGCAAATATGAAAACTGTTCTCCCTCATTTTTACCAACACGTGGATTTTGCAACTCGGGGAGAGAACACTCTAGACTTAGTTTACACAAACATAAAAGGAGCATTCAGGGCAGCCCCCCGCCCCCACCTGGGCTCTTCAGACCACCTTTCTGTGATGCTTATTCCTGCATACAGGCCCCTGCTGATCAGAGCAAAACCAACAGCGAGGCAGGTGAGGGTGTGGACTGAGGGAGCAATGGAGGCGCTCCAGGACTGTTTTGAGTGCTCTGACTGGAACATGTTCAAAGCTGCTGCAACTTATGAGGACAAGATCAACGTTGATGAGTACGCCATGACCGTGTCAGCCTACATCAACAAATGCATTGAGGACGTCAGCACCACCAAGACCATCATCACCCGAGCCAACCAACGACCCTGGATTACTGCGGAGGTCCGTCAAGCACTAAAAGCGGAACTCAGCCTTCAAGTCTGGTGACAAGGAGGCTCTGAGGACAGCGAGAGCCAACCTGAACCGTGCCATCAGGCTAGCAAAGCGGAACCACAGCCAGAAAATCCAGGAGCTTTTCCACGATGCCAGCAACACCAGGAGCATGTGGAAAGGCATCCGGGCGATCACTGAATACAACACGCCCCCCCCCCCCCCGGTGGGTGAAGTTGATGCCGACTTCCTCAATGGACTAAATAACTTCTTTGGGAGGTTTGAGGCACTAAACAGCACTCCAGCAGTGAAAGCTGTTCCCCATCAGGAAGAGGAGGTCCTCTGCCTTGACACCGCCGACGTGAGGAAGACTCTGAGGAGAGTCAACCCGCGGAAGGCCCCAGGTCCCGACAACATACCTGGGCAGGTGCTCAAGGAGTGTGCAGGTCAGCTGGCTGGTGTCCTCACAGACATTTTTAACACCTCGATGGACCAAGCCACAGTGCCAGCATGCTTCAAGTCTGCCTCAATCATTCCGGTGCCAAAGAAACCTCAAGTCACCTGTTTCAACGACTACCGGCCTGTTGCACTGACTCCCATCATGATGAAGTGCTTTGAAAGGCTGGTAAAGGAACACATCGTCTCCAGTCTCCCCCCCAACACTCGACCCGTTCCAGTTTGCCTACCGACGGAACCGCTCCACTGAGGACGCCATCTCCTCTGCTCTTCACCTGAGCCTGGCACACCTGGAGGAGAAGAACACGCACGTGCGGATGCTGTTCCTGGACTTCAGTTCAGCGTTCAACACCATCATCCCACAGCATCTGGTGGGAAAACTGGAGCATCTGGGCTTCAGCACACCCCTACGAAACTGGCTGCTAGACTTCCTCACCAACAGACCTCAGTCGGTCCGGGTCATCAGAACACCTCTGATGTCATCACCCTCAGCTCTGATGTCATCACCCTCAGCACGGGCTCCCCTCAGGGCTGCGTCCTGAGCCCCCTGCTGTTCACCCTGATGACTCACGACTGCGTCCCCAGGTTCACCACCAATCACATCGTGAAGTTTGCTGACGACACAACGGTGGTGGGCCTGATCAGAGACGACAACGACCAGGACTACAGAGAGGAGGTGGAGCAGCTGGTGGGCTGGTGCAGAGAAAACAGCCTGATCCTGAACATGGAGAAGACGAAGGAGATCATCGTCGACTTCAGGAAGAACCGGCCTCACCACGCTCCACTGCTCATCAACAACTCAGCTGTGGAGGTGGTCAGCAGCACCAAGTTCCTGGGGGTGCACATCACAGACAACCTCAGCTGGACTATGAACACCATGTCACTGGTGAAGAGGGCACAGAAGCGACTGTACTTTCTGCGGAGGATGAGGAGAGCCCACCTGCCCCCGCCCATCCTCACAACCTTCTACAGAAGCACCATAGAGAGTATTCTGACCAGCTGTCTCTCTGTGTGGTGTGGAGGCTGCAGTGCCTCCGACTGGAAGAACGTGAGGAGAGTGGTGAGGACAGCAGAAGGGATCATCGGGGCTCCTCTTCCCTCCATTAAAGACATTTCATCTCAGCGCTGTGTGTCTCGAGCCCGTAACATCATCAGGGACCCCTCACACCCCCACCATAGACTATTCTCCCTGCTGCCCTCTGGAAAGAGGTTCCGCAGCATCCGTTGCAGGTCCACCAGGTTCTGCAAAAGCTTTTTCCCTGCTGCCATCAGACTGTTGAACTGCTGAAGTATAAAAACGGACTGTGTACCACACTCGACCCGCTAATTTGCACATATGTATGTATCCTTCAATATCGCTGCTGCACTTTTTCCGGAAACGTACTGCAAAACTGTTTACAATGCAACTGTCTATTGTTAAATCACTGCTGCACCTTACTGCATATTTGTTTACATTGCTTACATTGTCTTTACATTTAAATCTGCCTACTGCTCACTGCTGCACCTTATCCGAAAGTTAAATTGAAAGTTATCCTGTATTTGACGGTGATTTACCACTGCATTTTTCTTATCCTGTACTGTAAATTCACTGCAAGGTATCCTGTAGAGTTACTGCAATCTTTCTGAGCTGTATGAAAAAACGAAATTTCGTTCTGTATGCACTCTGTGCTACAAAATGACAATAAAGAAAGTCTAAGTCTAAGTCTAAGTCTAAATTCCTTAATCACTGCAAACCAATAAGGTGGAGACAATTAACCAATCAGACGGGGAGGAGAAACCGGGTCAGAACCAGAACTCCCTGGAGGGACGATATACCCGTCTGGTCTGGGATGGATGGATGGATGGATGGATGGATGGATGGAGAGATGGATGGACAGATGGATGGATAGATGGATGGATGGATGGATGGATGGACAGATGGATGGATGGATGGATGGATGGATGGATAGATGGATGGATGGGTGGATGGATGGACAGATGGATGGATGGATGGATGGATGGACGGATGGATGGACAGATGGATGGATGGATGGATGGATGGACAGATGGATAGATGGATGGATGGACAGATGGATGGATGGATGGATGGACAGATGGATAGATGGATGGATGGACAGATGGATGGATGGATGGACAGATGGATGGATGGATGGATGGATGGATGGACAGATGGATGGATGGACAGATGGATGGATGGATAGATGGACGGATGGATGGACAGATGGATGGATGGACAGATGGATGGAGAGATGGATGGATGGATGGATGGAGAGATGGATGGATGGATGGATGGATGGAGAGATGGATGGATGGATGGATGGATGGATGGACGGATGGATGAATGGATGGACAGATGGATGGATGGACAGATGGATGGACGGACAGATGGATGGAGAGATGGATGGATGGATGGATGGATGGAGAGATGGATGGATGGATGGCTGGATGGAGAGATGGATGAATGGATGGACGGACGGATGGATGGAGAGATGGATGAATGGATGGATGGACGGACGGATGGATGGAGAGATGGATGGATGGATGAATGTATGGAGAGATGAATGGATGGACGGACAGATGGATGGATGGAGAGATGGATGGATGGATGGAGAGATGGATGGATGGATGGATGGATGGATGGATGGACAGATGGATGAATGGATGGACAGATGGATGGATGGACAGATGGATGGAGAGATGGATGGATGGATGGAGAGATGGATGGATGGATGGCTGGATGGAGAGATGGATGAATGGATGGATGGACGGACGGATGGATGGAGAGATGGATGGACGGACGGATGGATGGAGAGATGGATGGATGGATGAATGTATGGAGAGATGAATGGATGGACGGACAGATGGATGGATGGATGGATGGAGAGATGGAAGGACGGATGGATGGATGGATGGATGGATGGATGGATGGAGGGATGCTCCTTCAGCGCTGGTTTTCCCTCAGGCTGTAATGTAAATGGTTCCTGCCTCCACCATCAGAACTGGGTCAGCAGAACCGAGTCGGATCAGAACCGGGTCAGCAGAACCGGGTCAGCAGAAGCGGGTCGGATCAGAACCAGAACACAAACATGCGTCGCTGATGAATTAAAGGTTAAATGTTGTCTCTGTGGCAGCAGCAGATGCAGAATAGGCTCCATGTTTGTAGTTTTCTCCTGCTTTGTGTCCGCCAGCCGCCTACATCGCCATGGAGATGGGGCTGCCTCTGAAGCTGGTTGCCATGGTGAACTCCAATGACATCATCCACAGGACGGTAACCAGCGGCGATTTCTCCATGGCAACCAACGTCACCCAGACTCTGGCTCCCGCCATAGACATTCAGGTAGGTACCCTGAACGCACCACCACTTCCTTTAGGTTTATTTTAACATTCAGCTAGGCAGCTAGGAGACCCTGAACGCACCACAACTTCCTCTAGATTTATTTTAACATTCAGGTAGGCAGCTAGGAGACCCTGAACGCACCACCACTTTCTTTAGGTTTATTTTAACATTCAGCTAGGCAGCCAGAAAACGACCTTGAACACACCACCACTTTCTTTAGATTTATGTTATATATTATTCATTTATCTTTATGTTCTGGTTTATAAGAAATCAGGTTGAACCTTTCTATTATCCTAAAACAACTGAATAATATACTAGTACTTTAATATGAATAGTTTTATTAATGTGCCTTCTTTAGTTTTAATCATTAAATGTTTAATAAGTTCTTTATATTTAGTATTTTATTTATTTATGATTAATTTAATTATTTTCTTTAATTTAACTTTAAAACAAGGACGTAAAGAGGATAATTTCAGGATAAAATAAGAGTGAAAACCAGGACAGAAAAACACAGTAAAAAAATAGTGAATTAATGTTCTTTTGTTTTCCATCTTCTTAATATTTATTCTATGTATTTTATGGATTTAATAAAAAAATATTTAAATGGCTTTAATGAGCATTTTGTGTTTGTTTTCTTCAGTAAAAGTTTGTTTGACATTTTAATCAAACCATATTTTTATTTATGTCTAATTAAACTATTAAACTTCTGTTTATACTGATAGATTTTTCTGAGCGTGCTCAGATGGGTTGGTAGTAAACCGGCTTTCTAAATAAAATGTAACAACTGAAGTGAATACAGCCGGACCCATCAGCATCTCTGGACCTTCTGGTTCTGTAGGACCCGTACAACATGGAGCGGATCTTCTGGCTGCTGCTGGGCAGAGACGGAGCTGCAGTGAAGACCATGATGGAGGAGTTCCAGCGTTCCCATCGCCACGCGCTGACAGAAAGCTGCCGTAAACGGGTACCGCTCTCTCAGGGTCGGTGGGAACATCCAGAACGTCGATCTTCAGCCTCATCTCTCCTCTGTTGAACCCGTAGCTGTCGGAGGTTCTGGTGACCGGCGCCGTGAGCGATGAGGGGATCCTGGAGACCATGAGGAGGTGCTGGGAGGAGAACCGCTATGTGTTGTGTCCTCACACCGCCGTGGCTGCATGGCACCACTACCACTGTCCTCACAGGCCCGCCATCAACAGGTGGGTCCGCTTTTATTAGTTTGAAAAAATAAAACATATATATTTGCTTTTTTATTTTGTCTAGTTCTGGGTTTTTAAATGTTTTATGGTGAATTTTAAATGGCTGAGCTGGTAAAACTTTTATCTGTAAATTTAGTTGTGCTATATTTTGTTATTGGTGCTTATTTTTTGTTTTTTCTTTTCATATTTAATTTAATTTTGCTTTATTTTTATATTTTAATTCTTTCCACTTAGGACATATCCATGTGTCTTTTATATGTTTTCAATTGTTTTAAAGGTTATTTTATCAGCAGTTTTGTTTTCTTTAAATAGATTTTGTTTATTTTGTTTTAGATTTGATTCAATAAATTAGAATAAGTGTTCTCACAATATTTTATTTTGGATGTTATTTTTTTTCATATTTCATTTATTTCTGTCCCAATTTACTCTTTTTGTCTTTTATCTCTGTTTGCATTTATCAGCAGTTATTTTTCTGTTTAAACATGTTTTTTTTATTGATTTTCTTTGTTTAATTACATTAAATATAAATACCTAAACACTATTAAAGCTGCCTGATTAGAGCCCGGTTCCCGTCGGCACCAGCTGGAGCTGCTGAGTCATGTTTGTGGGTCGGTTCTGTTGCAGATGCTACGTTGCTACAGCATCTCCAGCCAAGTTCCAGGCAGCCGTGGAGAAGGCGGGTCTGCCCTATGAGCCTCCTGAGGCTGTGCTGGCTTTGGACCGGTTACCTGCTCGGTACCAGAACCTGGAGAGGAGCCCGGACTGGTGCACGGACTGGGAGAACCAACTGAGGCGCTGGATCCAGTTAGTGAGCAGAACCAGGAAGGACGGAGGAGTTTGTTACGCCCAGACTCCATAAAGACGTTTTTATGGACGTCTTCTTGTCTCTGGTGGACTCTGTCCTGAGTGGACATGTGACCCGCCTGTTTGAACAGTGATGTCATAAAGCTGCTCCTGATCAGCAGACATCAAAGCATCAAACAAATCTTAACGAGGGACGTCAATTAAACACCGGCTGTTAAAGCGTTGCAATGTTAAACGTTTTTTAAACATCTCAATAAAACTAATTCACATGTTTATGAGCAAAGGAATAACAGCACAACTGTAATAATTATTACAATAATAATAATATTGCAATGATTAAAATGCATATTTCATATAATTAACATTGTATAAAAATTGATCCTTTTGCTGTTCTTTGAGACTTTTGTATTTCTGCTGCTGTCCTGATCTCATTACGACAATAAATCAATTTTATTCGGTTCTCTAAAAGTGTTTCCTCTTTCTGTTCCACAGTGTGATCTGTCAGGATGTTAAATACATCCTCAGGTTCTTTAACCTGGAATGAACAAGTTTACACACATCACACCATCTTATTACTTAGCAAAGACTCCAGAAACAGTGAAGGAAATTGTCCGTAGGAATTATGAAGCACTTAAAACTGCATTCATTACCGGGAGCATTCATAATTATCCGTTTTAATCATTTCTATGAAAGCATCCAGGCAACAGCTGCAAGTTTTTCATCTGTGTTTCTCTGTATTCTCTGTGTTCTGGCGTGTTGGACACGTCTTTCAGACCAGAACATGGTGCCAGGATGGAGGGACAACAAAGATCTTTGAGATAATTTTGCTGCAAAGCACTCTGGGAAGGATCTGACAGCTGCTTTGTTTCTGATTTTATGCTCAATCTGCTGTATCTGACTGAAAATCTATTTATCTAACAACATGGCACCTCCCAGCATGGTGGACATTGTCCCTGGCAATCTGAGGAAACTGTGAGATGAAAACAAGACGTCTCATGATTAAATCTCCAGTAGATGAACATTAACTAAAAGTTAAAAGGTCCAAAGAGCTCACCAATCATTGTGAGATGTGCTGTTTGCAAAGCTGTTACAAAACTGTGAAAAAGTATTTCCTCCCCTGCTGATTTCTCATGCTTAGGTGTTTTTTGTCACACTTTGAATGTTTCTGCTGATAAAGCAAATTTGATTGACCATTTTAAATACAAAAGGGAGTTTTATTGTCATTTATTGTGGTGGAAAAGCTATATAAACCAACCTGACTCTTTGTAAAAAAAAAATAATAATAATATATATATATATATATATATATATATATATATATATATATATATATATATATATATATATTCATTGCACAAAAAGCAAATAAAGCGTGTTCTCAATAAACGTGTATAAATCTAATTTATTGTAAATCAAGGTTCACCAGAATCTGCTTTATTGGTCAAAATTGTGTTCATAAATAAGTAATTTCCCTTTGGTTTCACGCGCTGGCAGTTTAAAGACGTGGTAAGTTGTTAATGTAGGGAAAACATGTATGTATTCATGGTTTATTTATGTTTAAATGGTTAGAGGAGTGTCCTTTGAGGCGCTGCCCCGTCGGTGCCGACACTGAAGTGTCCGAGGACACCTGAACGCAGCGCAGAGCCAACATGGCGGCGGGTAGCTCCTCCGTCTCTTGTTGTCTCTGAGATCCGTCAGGTGGAGCTCCGGCAGCGGCCAGGACCCGAAGGAACGACCCGGACAACAGATGCCCGCTTCCCCTGCGTCCCTCCCGGTTCTCTTCCAGCGGCTCTCCGGTACGCTGGCGGCGGACTGACGCGGCGGCGGCGGCGGGCTGAAGGTGGAGCGTCTCCCCGGGTTTCCTCACCTGTCTCCCGGGTATGACTCACCGCAGGTAGGGGCGCTGCGGACTGACAGGCTGGCTGTGCTCATTTCCGGGTTATTCTGTTTGGTTCTGTTTGGTTCTGGTTGGCTGTGTGACAGTCAGCTGATCAGAACTCGTGGTTCTGTTCGTTGGGTCACCTGGACTCTGCAGCCAGCGGCACATCTCGGGTTCTGGCTGTGATGATGTGGCTCCACCCTTTGGCCGCTCAGATCAGGTGACACTCCCACGTCCACGTCACCCTGACCAGCATCACGGACTCTCACGCCATCAGGCAAAACATTATGACCAGGTCTTCAGCTCTGGGTCCCATCTGGACCTGCTGAAGGTCAGCGGTGGTGTCAACCTGTCTGCTGCAGGAGGTCCAGACTGATCGGGGGGGGGGGGGGGGGGGCCGCCAGGTGGACCCGCCAGGTGGACCCGCCAGGTGGACCCGCCAGGTGGACCAGAACCAAGGCTGGGCTTGGAGAACATCATGAGATCCCAGGAGGTGGCGTCAGACTCTGGGTCGGTCGGTTCCCCAGCAGAACAGAGTATCAGACCGCTTCCACCAATTTCCCATGATGCATCATGGCGTCCAAAGGCTGCGTAACGGAACAGGAAGCGATCCATCAGCTCAGACGTCCTTAATCTCCATCATCAAGATGTTCTGCAGGAGCTTTTGGGTCCACATGGACTCTCTGGGACGTTCTGTGCATTATTCTCTCCCGGTTCTGTCAGAACAGATGAGTTCTGGTGTTTTTGGGTTCTTCGGGTCCAGCCTGCTGCTGATCTCCATGGATGTGTTCTCCGTGGTTCTGCAGCAGCTTCTTCCTGACGTTAATCTGCTGCTCAGAACCTCTTAGACCCGTTTTCAGTTTATGGGTTTGATGTTCTCCACCTCCGGGGTTCTGCCTCCTCTCCTCCTACGGCGGCCATCTTTCTGTCACTTCATGGTCTTGTTGCTTTATTGAACCGGGTCTGCGTCTCTTGGCGGACCTACCAACTCCGAGCCCAGAGTTCTCCCAATGATAATATGACCCGGTGGATCCGCTCAAACAGAACCCCCCAGTTTATCTGAGCTGGACACGCTTGAGACGGTTCTGGTCTCCGGTTCTGTTGTCGTGACCGTGAAGCAGCAGCGAACGGATCCTCAAGGGTCTCCCTCTTCCATCGGCATACCAAACATGGCCGCCGGTTCTACAGGTTCTGGTCGGGGAGGGAAGGTTCTCTATAATAATTTAATGATGTTTCTCGTCTCAGTGATTCTGTTGTTAAAACTTTAATTTATTTAATTATTTTTATTTTAACTAAACTTTCTTTTTATTTGTTCACAAGAAATGTATTCATGTAAAGTTGTCAGGTCGTTGTTCCTTTAGAACCTTTATAGAACCGCTTTAGTCGTCTGGATGAAGGACCCGCTCAGGGATTTCCCAGAAGCCCCTGCGGCGCTGTTCTCCGTCAGTCATTCCTGTTTTCTGCCCCCCAGCAGGTCGACTCCGTCCTCTGAACTGATCCCTCCACATTTCTGACGATGTCCTCGCCTCCAGCCAAGCCTTCCTCCTCCTCCTCCTCCTCCTCCTCCCAGCTGCAGCCCTCCCCGGCGCTGGACTCCCTCTCCGTCTCCTCCCTCCTGTCTGGGGACCTGGACGATGATGACGATGGAGGACCAGGAGGCGAGGAGGAAGGCCTGGGAGATCTGGAGGTCAACCCCTACGACGGTCTCCCCTTTTCCTCGCGCTACTACGCCCTCCTGGAGGAGAGGCGGCAGCTTCCTGTGTGGCGGCTCCGCCAGAGTCTGCTGGAGAACCTGGAGAACCACAACATGGTTCTGCTGAGCGCGCCCAGCGGCACCGGGAAGAGCACCCAGGTGAGCAGGAAGTGGAGGAGACACCTGCGTGTTACAGAAACCTGTAGTTCATAATAAAGGTAGAACCGTTCTATGAGCTCCTCTGCTGGAGCTGAGAGGAGAAACCAGCCAGCTGGAGGAAATTAAGGCAGAGATGGTTTATTTCTGATTATTTCTCAGTAACTAAACGATTCAAAGTGCTGAACATGAACAGAACCTCATTACAGAGGGAAATGTTAGAGATGACGTTAACAGAGGTGTAAACTTCTTTAGTTTCACTGGAAGGAGCTTCAGCTCCAACATTCACAGCTTCATTGTTTCTGTTTTTATATTAACAAACACAGAAAGCATGAAATAACAGTAAATTGTTTCCATTCATAATAAGAAGGAAATTAAGTAAATGCTTAAGGGTTCTGATCTGAAGTAGTTTACTTTTCTAAAGCTAACTAGACTAACTAGTCTTGTGTTGTCTTGGGATGACCTGACTAAGATGGAGGCTCCTCTCCTTCAGGCTCATGGATGCCAGGATTTAATTTACTGCCCACGCTCCTTCAGTCACAGACTCTCTGCTTTCATTACGAGCTGCTTCCTCCCTGCTTCCTTCCTGCTTCCTTCCTGCTTCCTCCCTGCTTCCTCTCTGCTTCCTCCCTGCTTCCTCCCTGCTTCCTCTCTGCTTCCTCCCTGCTTCCTCCCTGCTTCCTCTATGATTCCTTCTTACTTCCTCCCTGCTTCCTCCCTGCTTCCTCTCTGCTTCCTTCTTACTTCCTCCCTGCTTCCTCCCTGCTTCCTCTCTGCTTCCTTCTTACTTCCTCCCTGCTTCCTCTCTGCTTCCTTCTTACTTCCTCCCTGCTTCCTCTCTGCTTCCTTCTTACTTCCTCCCTGCTTCCTCTCTGCTTCCTTCTTACTTCCTCCCTGCTTCCTCTCTGCTTCCTTCTTACTTCCTCCCAGCTTCCTCTCAGCCTCCTTTCTGCTTCCTCCCTGCCTCCTTTCTGCTTCCTCCCTGCTTCCTTTCTGCCTCCTTCCTCCCTGCCTCCTTCCTGCTTCCTCCCTGTTTCCTTCCTGCCTCCTTCCTGCCTCCTTCCTCCCTGCCTCCTTCCTTCCCGCCTCCTTCCTGCTCCCTTTACATCAGGAGGACCAGAGCGTCACCTTTGACCCCCAGGCGGTTCGCTCTGACCTCGTTTCCTGTCTCATCTCCTCCCTTTTAGCTGAGCTGCAGTTTAACTGAGGTCAGATCTTCTGTCTGTCGTCTCTCAGGGAAACGCCTTGTGGTTGATCTCTGATTAAATATTGACTCTGGACCGGCTCGGCTTTCATGCTCATTAAACTCAGACCTTTGGCTGTAAAATCTTTATCCTGTGATGTTCAGCTCTTTGAGCTTACAGCTCTGATCCAGACGTGTTTGAATTATTTCAGATTCCCTAGAAAACCCGTTTAAAGCCTCCAGAGCAGCTCGTTCATCACTTCTAAGTCCGGTTAACGAGGATCTGAAGGGCCCTGTGCTCAGCGGCGCCCCCTCTCTCCTGTGGTCTCCCCTGCAGGTGGCGCAGTGGTGCGTGGAGTTCGCTCTGTCCTTTGAGTTTTCCCACGGCCTGGTCTGCTGCTCCCAGCCGTACCCTGAGGCGGCGCTGAGTCTGGCTCTGCGCGTGGCCGACGAGATGGACCTGAGTCTGGGCCTGGAGGTGGGCTACAGGGTGCCGCACGACGACAGCTGCACACCTGACACCTTACTCAGGTAAGGGGTCTGCAGGCCTGAGGAGGCACCTGATTGGTGGCAAGAGCCGGCATGTTAAAACAGGAGGAGACATTTAATTACGTTTTAGAGGCTTTTATCTGTTTGCTTTTGAATCAGTGTAGCGTCCAGCTCAGCAGCAACCAGAGAAAATAAATCCATATTATTGTTAAATGCGGCAGATTAAACAGATTTAAGTGTAACAGCCTGATTACGCTGGGAACAGACGACCATATAAGCTCCTCTAGGGGAAATATTCACATTTCAGAAGCTCAAGTTTGTCCTAAAATCCAGAGTTAGCGATTTTTCCAGAAGTTTTCCCCAAGTCCCTTTTTGAATAACTTCGCAAGAGCGAGAAAGTCTTACCTGATCTTCTGCTCCTCAGGGGGATCACATCTTAAAAATCTCCCAAATCCTCTCTGGTCTTATTTCCTTCTACTGAGGTCTTCCTCTTCTTCTCATAAACATGAATTCATTTTGATTCCTGCGACTCTCAGCCATGTTCAAAGTCTACAGTGAGAGCAGCAGAGCTACAATGAACGGCTAACACGAAGCTAAATGCTAAGCTAATCACTAGGCTAGCTGCTAAGCTAACTGCTAAGCTAACTGGATACATAAGCACTAGAACTGCGCAGCTAGCAAGCAGAAACTAAGAAGGAACGAGCACGCAGACTGATGTTAGGTGAGTCCATCAGAATGACGGTATGTACCAGTAGACGAGGAGATTCAGGATAGAAGGACCATTTTATGATTTTATATAAGTGTTTGTGAACACCTCAGTGAGCCGCGCTCAGGTGAGGATCCTCAGGTAAAGTCGACTGATCTGGACCCAATCAGCCTTCAGATGTGACCCAGAGATGGAGTCGTTTAGTTAGAACCTCTTCCCAGCCGAGCTTCTCTGATGTCTGACGGTTTCTCTCCATCCTGGAGTCGTGGATGAACACAGCAGGGTCTCTGATCCAGATGTTCATCCCTCCTGAATCCCGGCGGTTGATTCTGGATCGTTTGCAGGTTTGTGAGCGACGCTCTGCTCCTGGAGGAGATGATGTCGGACCCCCTGCTGCGGCAGTACGGCGTGGTCATCCTGGACGAGCTGCAGGAGCGCACCGTTCCCACCGACGTTCTGCTGGGTCTGCTCTGCGACGTCTGCCGGCAGCGGCCCGACGGCTTCCGGGTGGTCCTCCTCGCTCACCCCACGCTCGCCCCCCGCCTCGCCGCCTTCCTGGGGCCCTCCGTCCCCCACCTCTCCCTGGACGGCCTGCGGGGCGAGCCCCCGGACCAGGAGGACGGGCGGGGGGCGGACATGAAGGCGTCGGGCGGAGTGGAGATCATGTACCGGGAGCTGTCGTCAGGGAAGGAGCCGGCGTCTGCTGCCTGCCACATGGTGCTGGATCTGCACCGCCGCGGAGAGGAAGGAGACGTGATGGTGTTCCTGGCCAGCTCCCAGGTAATGCTTTTATTCCTGCAGTATTCTGATTGTAGTTTTAACTTTACATAAACAAAATAAGGCTTCAGCTCTAAAAGACACGAGTCATTAAACAGGGAGGTGGGCTGGACCGACGCTTTAAGTGACATTCATGAACAACATCGATCTGAACTAAAGAGCTTTTAAAAGAACGAGGTCCAACAATGGCCGCCACTCTCTGGAGAGCTGGTACGGATGATGCTGGGAAGATATTCTAAGGGAATCACTTTGGAAATAATTTATTTATAGTTGGGACTTTGTTTCTGATCCACTGGAGGAGAATGTTTTTCCCAGGATCCGGGTCACTATGGAGCTAAAACGGTGACAGCTGCAGCGACTTCGAAAAGAGATTAAACATCGTAAAATTAAACATCGTAAAATTAAGCATCGTAAAATTAAGCATCGTAAAATTAAACATTGTAAAATCAAACATTGAAAAATCAAACATTGTAAAATTAGATATTGAAAAATAAAACATTGTAAAATAAAACATTGAAAAATTTTAAATTGTAAAATTAAACGCTGAAAAGTCAAACATTGTTAGGAAGTAAAAACTTAACATTTCTCATTTTATGCTGCAGCTTTTATTCAATCAGATGTTTTCAGTCTCTGCAGAGCTCCTTCAGCTATGATGTCACTACAAGCTGATTTAGGGGGCGGGGCTAAACTGAAGACCCCTTCATGGACCCTTCGTTTTTCTGCTACTGTCACTGGTTTAGCTCCATGTCACTACAGTCATTAGCTGAATCAGCTGATGATGATGATGATGATGATGATAATATTAATGAAAATAAAACCCTTTCTTGTGGTCGAGCAGCGGTACTTGACCGGAGCTTTCCATAAGTTCACTGCAGGTAAATAATGATGAGTACTGGAAAAACGGAGGGTCCATGAAGGGGTCTTCAGTATAGCCTTGCTACCTAAATCAGCTTGTAGTGACATCGTAGCTGAAGGAGCTCTGCAGAGACTCAGAAAACATCTAATTGAATAAAAGCTGTGGAATAAAATTATAATATCATCATAAGTTTACATTCTAACAATGTTTGACTTTTCAATGTATAATTTTTCATTGTTTGATTTTACAAAGTTAAATTTTAAAAAGCCAAATCTCTTTTTAATGTCGCTGCAGCTGTCACTGTTTCAGCTCCATAGTAACCGGGTCCCACTCAGTATTAACATTAAATATTTTCTTTATTTCACAGAGAATCTCGGACCAGAATGTCTGAATTTTATAACATGACCAGAAACATGAGTTGGATTTCCCACATTAGTTTAGCATCTAAGACAAAAGGAGGAGAGACATGTAACCTGAGCTCTAATTGATCTTTTACTGCTCTTCCAGGTTTATTTTTTTGCATTAGACCAGATTTAATCCCATGTTTCCCCGTCTATAATAACCACCAGTTACATTTAGACAGATCCTTAAATATACGATAAAAGAGCTCAGACACTATTTCAGTTTTTGTTGAAACAGCAGATATTTCATGTTGTACCATCAGCAATGTGATGTTTTATTTTTTAAAAGCGACAAAAGTCCCGTTTTATTCAAGTTGTAAATGTTGCTAAGGTCTTCAAATGACTTAAGTTCATCATTTGAGAAAATATCCATGTGTGTTTTATTATATGTTCACTGAAGTGAACATGGATGCTAACAAACCTGCTATGTTTTTAACGTATTGATGTAAAAGGATTTATACAATAAGTTTTAGTTTCTTTAAGGCTGTAAAAATGCAGCAGAAAGTGAAAGATCTGATGATACAGAAATAAGAGTTTCATTAGAAATAAATCAGGTTCTGTGACTCATTAGAGGTGAAACCTGAAGATCTTTGCTCTGAATGCAGCGGATCCTCCTGCTGAGGTGTGGTTGTCACCTGATCTCCTCCTGGTCACCTGACCTCCTCTTGGTGTTTCGTGTCTGAAACAAAAGGAACCGGTCTGACGGACCCGGGTTCTGCTGCCTGCTGTAGAGTTTCAGGCCCGGTCCTGATGGGACTCCTTCCTGTCTGGGTCCTTTAATACCGTCAGCAGGAACACCTGGTTCCTCAGGATGTTCTGCTGGGTTCCTCAGGATGTTCTGCTGGGTTCCTCAGGATGTTCTGCTGGTTCCTCAGGATGTTCTGCTGGGTTCCTTAGAGCGCTGAGCAGAACATTCCTGTCCAGTAGGTGGCAGTAACGGGCCTTCTGGTTGGTTTACTAAACGACAAGAAAATCTGGGAAAAAGAAGGAAGGAAACAAGTGGGAAGGAAGGATGGAAGAAAAGAAAGGAGGAGGGAAGGACCGGAAAAAGGAAGGAAGGAAGGACAGGAGGAAATAAGGAAGGAAGGATGGAAGGATGAGAGAAAAGAAGGGAGGAAAGGAAGGGAGGCAGGAAGGACAGGAGGAAATAAGGAAGGAAGGAAGGGGAAACGAAGGAAGGAAGGAATGAAAGAAGGAAGGGTGGGGAAAAGAAGGAAG